>NW_019231898.1:11380-43567 GCF_002742605.1 Olea europaea var. sylvestris
ACGGTCGAAACCAACAACCTTCTAAGTTGGGGAACTGTGCCCATGTCTTGTGAAAATTATATAGGTCATTACATGTTAGGCAAGCAATACCGACATGATTGTGAATTGGTGGCAGACGCCGCGATTAAGTATGCCAAGGGCCTTAACCTTTCTGGCGACGGCAAAGATATTTGGATCTTCGACATTGACGAGACCACACTTTCTAATATGCCATACTATGCTCAATCTGATGTGCTCTTTGGGTATGCATTACGATAAATACTTTTAACCACACAAATGAGTCAATGACTTTGATTATTTACTTTATTTAGGGATTAAGCCCTATGCACAATATATCACTAAAATGGAAAGAATCATGTCAAATAGTTTAAACGAGAAGGACATTTCTTGGCAGGTATATGCACTTCTTCCTCTACCGTAGCATCACACGAGTTGTATTTATATATTACATTGAGAAAGACCAACCTCCCGTTTGATTTCGACTAATATTAATCCAACTCTAAGAAAGGTTGAAAAACGTTGTTCCAATCTGTTAGACAATCAGGATTACCCCAATATTTGTTTGAATTTGCTATCAAATCTAACGTTAAATATATTTGATTTCAGGGCATTACCATACAACGACACAAAGTTTAATGAATGGGTTGCAGATGGAAAAGCACCGGCAGTTCCAGGAGCGCTTCGCCTATATGAAACGTTGTTGAGTCTCGGTTTCAAAATTGTGTTCTTATCAGGTACTAAAGAACAATTCAGAGAGGTCAGAACAGCAAATCTGAAGGCAGTTGGTTACCATACTTGGGAGAAGCTCATTCTCAAGTAAACTTGCAATCCTATTTTCTATTATCTGTCTGCATTGTTTTAGTAATACAGGCGATTTTTAAAAGTATCAGAAATCGTAATCTAGTATTAATTCGGGTGCAGGGGAGATGCTGATAAGGGCCTCACAGCATTGGCGTATAAATCAAAAAGGAGAACAGAGCTAGTAAATGCAGGATACAGAATTCTTGGAAATTCTGGAGACCAATGGAGTGATTTGCTTGGCGACAATATTGGCAATCGGACTTTCAAAATCCCAGATCCCATGTATTACATTGGTTGAGCGACAAGCAAATTTTGTCTAGTCTCGTTTAGTTCTCTCTCGTCTTTTGAAGTATTGGGAATAAATTTTAATGTGTTTCAAGAATAAATTATGAGAGGTTCAGATCAAGATATAAGCCTTGTCTTTCGGTATACCAACCATTCATTATCTTTTATTTTGTGTATTTGCAATTATTTTCATAGATTTATTTTCTTTTGGTATGTTCTATTCAGAGTTTCGAAATTGTTAATAAAATAAAATCAAATAAAAACATGTTTAGCTCATATTTATAAACCGTTTATAAACACTCAAAAAACTTTTTATTCATATACTTTAAGAAACGCACAAGTACATCCTCTAATCACTACTTATTTTTATCTATTTATAATTTAAATTGCTTATAAACACTGTCAAAATATACTCAAGTTTCTCATTTCTTCAAAAAAAAAAAAAAACGTTTTAGATATGTATTTCAACGCAAAATATTAGACTAAGTAAAAACCATAAATTTAAGTCTCATGCAGTATTAGATTTTCATAAAAAAAAATTAAAAAAAAGGGGGATTTCACAGTACATATGAGAAGATATGTTGAAGATAAAATGTAAAGAATAAATATAGCATCTTTCTGAAAACTTAAGTTCTTAAATGAAATGGTTCAATGCAAAAATGATTCTCTAATTCAAGAAGGCACATTTGTACTCTAAAGAGTCATCTGGCATTTTATATGGATTTTGTTTCAGTTTAATTAATATAAAGTAAGCCACTCGTTATAGGTATTAAAAAAGACTAATACTTTCATGTCTTGAGTTCATTAAGTTTCTAGAACCTGTTTGATTTCCTTCTCAACCCACGCGGGTCATTTCCCTCAACTCGTATGAGCTATTTACAAGAAGAACCTCCTCGGCAGGAGACTCAAGCACCTTTTCAAGACTTGCCTCATCAATCCGCACAAGTTATCAAAAGACTTCTTGGCAGGAGAGTCGAGCACTTCTTCAGGGTTGACTTCTCAACCTACACATGTTGCGGCTGTTCAGGCAGATACTAGGGACGAACTGATGTTGATTTCGTTAGAAAACTATGGACAGACTTACGGCCTGGTCTACAGGGGATAAATTTTGCACTAGAAAGGCCTATGATTACTTTCGGCAGAGAGGTACTGAGAAGATTTGGGTAGCTGATGTTTGGAGTTCTTGCATAACACTGGAGCACTCATTTTTGCTTTGGTTAGGTGTTCAATTTAAACTTCTAACCAAAGACAAATTGTCGTACTTAGAGATTGACTGGAATTGTGTTCTGTGTGGACAAACAGAGGAAACAGGCCAACACTTGTTCTTTGAATGTTCGTTCACATCATCCTTATGGGGGAGGATCAGACAGTGGCTTGGCATTAGAAGATCTATGTCGACACTTGCTAGTGTGTTGAAGTGGATAAAGAAGGAGGTTCGTGGGACATCGTGGCTAAACAAGGCCAAAAGGATTGCACTTGCAAGTACCGTTTACTACATTTGGTTATTTCCGAATAGAATTTTTTTCTAAAGATTTTAGACCACACGTGAATTGTATTGTGAGACGAATTAAGACACGTATAGAAAGTAATGTTTTCTTTGTATCCGTAGTCCTGATTCATTTTGAGTACTTAGTGTTGGCTTATTGATTTTTGTTGTACTTCTTTGCTTTTTGTTTACCTAGGTTTGCCTGGAGTGATTGTATGAATCATTTGCTTTGTTTTACTCGTGTATGTCCGGTGTACTTGTATATGAATTTTGATCAATAAATTTTACATTTACTGATAAAAAAAAAGTATTTAACAAGATCTGTCTCCATAAAGAGTCAACCACCTCTTAGGGTTCACGAGTAATTTACGAGAAAAGCGTCATAGGTGGAAGAGCCAAGTACTTCAACTAATACTCATCTGAAAAATCCGTCTAGGCTTAATCAACGATTCAGCTTGACAAGTGAGTCGAGTGCCTATGAGAAATGACTTGCCTCTATACTTACACGAATTTGTTTAAAATGTTTCATCTAGGCAGTGGAGTCGAGTACCTCACCTAGGACTTGCTTTAGATTGAGCCTAGGCAAATTTTTAGACAAGTCCTAGTTGTCCCCAAAACTCGTATACTCTCAGTCGATTGCATCATCTCAACAAGTGAATGAAGTGCCTCGAATAAGATTTGCCTCAATAACAGAGCGGATTTGTTTAAAATTTTACCTAGGTTAGAAAGCCAACTATCTTGAATAGGAGTTGCTTCCAAGACTAGCCTAGGCTCAATAAACCTTGACAAGTGAACCAAGTGCCTCAAATAGGATTTACCTTTAAAATTGCACGAATTTGATTAAAATTTCACTTAGGCTTAAATTCTTTTTTTCCAAGGAGTAGTTAGACACGTCTTGTTTTTCTTTAATTAAATTAATAGAAAAATATTATAGAATCACGTTTTCTCATGGAACTTTAGATGCAGGGCCGGTCCTGTGATTGCCAAGGTCTAAGTTGAAGTCTGTAAATTAGGCCCCTCAAGGAAAGTAGCGTACATGCAAAATTCAACAGTGCATTATGCGATCCATTGATAATTTAAAAAATTAACATTAAAACAACAACCAAATATATTATCTATTTACCCAAAATTCCCAAATTTTTGAATTCTAAAACAACCAAATTGTTGAATTTGAAACACACAAATATTTATTTTTACTATACAAAGAACTAGTAAAATTAATTTTTGACAAACACACCTTACTAAAATAATTTCACTCTAAGCAAGCGCCTCAATCTTTAATTATATCGTTCCTGTAAATCCTTTCACAATAATGCACTGCCCGTTTGCCTCTCTGTTTCTTTCTTTCTAATTATTCCTCCCGCTCTCTTCCTATTTTCTCTCACTAATCTCTTTCTCTCTCTGCCCACTATCTTCACACTTTCTAGCATACACATATATTTTGTTTTTCACTTCTTTCATCTACTTATACTCAAAATGGAGATGTTGTACACATGCATGTATATGGTGAGCTTTTGTTGACGAAAGATTTCTCTACACAATTCTAACAAATCGATGCCAGTGGATGCAAATAATTCTTACCAGTTTGGATTATTCTAGACTTCTAGATTATGAAGCAATTTTGGAGACATAATCGATTGCTGTAGGCCCTGTAGAATCCATAATTGAAGGTAATCTGAAACTTTCTTCCCAAGTCGGTGTTGTATCTCTGTGTTAGAGGAGAGGTTGCGAGCTGGAGTCTGTGGGGAAAGTCAAATGATTTCTCCTTTCAATTTTTTCATCTGTAAATTTAAAAGAAAAAGAATAACCCTTGATAGACTTATGTCAAGTTGGTGTCAGAAATAATGAATAAAGAAAATGAATTTTCTTGTTGTACAGTCCGACTCTTACAGCCCCCGCACTGTGAGCCATGCTGGTCCTAAAGAAAAAGTTGCTCGTTGTGCAACTGTAAAATTTTTTTTACAAATGAAATGAAAATGAACTCCAAACAAATGTGTAATACACTAACTACTTATCCCTAGCGTGCTTCAAGGATATAATTGTTTGAGTCCCCCTTTTTTGGAATAATAAATTTAGTAATAGTGATATGTAGAAAATGTATGGTTATCGAACAAGAAAAGATTTTAAGTTTTTGTGTAAAATTATTTTATTGAAAGAATGTGTCATTGAACACGAGTTCAAAAAAAAATGACGGTGCATCTAATTTGTTGTTTTCATATGTCAATTTTACAAAAACACCAAAAACTTGTTTGATTTGGTATTTTTAAAAATACATTTTCGAAAACAATTTTAAATTTGTAACATAAAACTCAAATTGCATTTTTGACGTTTTGAGTATTTTTCGAGTTTTCTCATAAAACACTAAAAACACGAGAAATAAATTTTTAAATAAAATTTTATTCAAATAAAATTCAAAAAATAAAAATCTATAATATATAAAATTAAATTACAAATTTTTGATAAATTTTGACAAAAAATATATAAATTTTGAAAAATATAAAAACTAAAATTCAACAATAAAAAATTATAAAAAGGAAAAAAATGAAAATAGTTTAAAAATTTTAATAATTATTTACAAAAAAACTCTCTCTCTCTCTCTCTCTCACAATGTATTATTTATTTTTATTTAACTTTTAGTGGGAAAAAAATATTGTAAAACTGATCACCAACTTTGAAATGTATACCTTACTTGATAATATATTAACATAAAATTATTTTGTTTTAATGAATAATCAATTTCACGTAAGAAAATATCATAGAACAATTCCTCAAAATTCCAAATCATGAGTGTTATCCAGTTTTCTATTTTGAGAAAGAATTTTTAACAAATTAAATGCATTTTTAACAATCTTAAAACATACCTTCAAAATAAAAAATGAAAAATGAACTACAAATCAAACTGGCCTGAATTTTTTTAGAGTGTGGCTCAAATGGAGACTTTGTCGTCTACTTTAACATGTATGGCTAAGTCTTGAAAAAAGTTAGGGATAGCAATTGACCACTCTGGCTCGAAAAAAGCCCGAGTCGGCCCGACTTGAGGATAGGGCCGAGCCCCATCTTCTCGTCGACTCGAGCTCATGAGCCTAATTTTAAATCAAACAAATTAAAGGTAGCAACACACTTCGTTTTATAAGGCAGCGTGCTGTTGCCTTGTTTGAGACAGTAGCTTGCTGCCTGTAGCCTATTTTAGGTAGTCGAGTGCTGCCTTTATCTATTAAAACAAAAATTTGAGTCTGCCCAGCTCGGCTCGAGCTCACAAAAAAGCTCAGACCATTTTACTTGAGCCAAGTCCAAGCCTCGAGTTTTGACTTGACTAGTTGACACCACTATATAAAAAAAAAAAAAAAAAATGTTGCTTTTAAGCAAATTTATGTTTCTTTCAACATGTTCGGATAAAAATCTCTCTTTTTTTTTTAAATTTCTTTTAAGTAAAAAAAATACATTTTTTGAAGAAACCAAACATGTTGTTAGTAAATTCACCAACTGTCGAGTGCCTCTTCTCTTCTATGAGGTTTGAAAGATCCACGGGAAAGGGCCAAGAAAAGATTAATGCATTGTAATCGAGCTTTTCATCCAAAGAAACACAAGTTGCAACGATGTTATTTATTCTAATTTAAATTTTTAATCGTAAAAATTTCACCTAAAAGCAAAAATTTTAAGTTTGGCCAAACATTACTTAAAGAAAATGTCAATTTCAGTCACATTCATGATTATCCGTGGACGAATAATATGTGGAGAGTTGGTTGTTGAGAATGTAGGTAGCAAATCATGCTCACAACTCTCACTATCCACTTTTTTAACATATGTGTTTGAGAAGTAGTGAATAAGTAGATAGTATCTTTGAGTTCCTTAGAATGTGTAAATAAAATGAAATTTAAGGGTTTATAAATTGTTAATAAACATGGGCTAAGAAGAAAATTATATTGTATATCTAATTATATTCATTTGTTGTTCACTTTGATTCACCACATCTTATTGAATCACTTGGATTAAAAAATTAAATTGTTAGAAAAGAACCACATATATATTAGGAAAAATTGCAACAGCGGTCCCTAACCTATCACTTTTTACAAACTTTACCATAATCTTCATTTTGTACCATTCACAATTTTCAAATATTTCAAAAATATGCATCTGAGATCCGAATGGATAGTTTCCATTCATTTGATAGTTAGTTGACCAAAAAGTTGATTTTAACCATGGAACAGTTCTTATCCAATTCAATGATACTTTTATTGTCAAGTGTGGTGTTCACCTTGTGGTGGTAGCCAGTCTAGCATAAATGTAGAGAGTCTCATCATGGTAGATGGTAAAACATGGTTGCAGAGCGCCTCATAATGATCAAAGGTCCAGTGTGGAGTTAGAGGACCCAATAGTGGTTGACGACTAAACATGGATGTAGACTGTAGAGGACCTCATAGTAATCGACAGTCAAGTGTGGACATAAAGGGCCTAGTAGTGGTAGACGGCCTAGTATGGAATGTTCTACGTAGGGTACTTATTTAGTAATTTTTACCTTATTAGTCATCATAGATAATTATTGATACCATTAGATCATACAAAAATATCTACCACAAATAAACTTTCACATTTAAAATAGGGTGGTCCTAAAAGTTGGAGTGTTCTGATTGTAGTGTACGATTTTTGCAGATGGGAACAGCTAATATTTGTTCTTTTCCCGAGTCAAATCAACTAAGCATAGTACAATAATAAATGACTATTTGTTACACATGTATACATAATAAATATAATTTATTTTTACTGAAATTAGATTTTTAGTAAAATTTAATAAAAGTTATAATTACTGTTGAAAATAATATATATAAATTAATATGTTTTATCCATAATTATTACATAAGGTAGTTCGATGTAAATTAGAGTACGTAAAAATCTCGAATTCAAGTTTCGGTCTCATCTAGTTATAAAAAGTGTACATGTGTTGTATTTTTAATGAAATTAAGCCCTTATTTGGTACGGCTTAAAAAGTTGATAAAAAAATTAGTCAAAATCAATAATTAATTTTAATTATACATTTTGACTGATTCACAACTTTTATCAATTGTTCAATCGTATATTTTATCTATCTAATTTTATGAAAATATACTCCAAATCTATTTTTTGACTCCACCAAGAAGGGGCTAAATCTCGTCTGCACGTGAACGGATTAGAGGAGGGGCCACCCCATGCCCATCGAGGCTTAAGAAAATATTGCCATAAAAGTTCAATCCAACTTAATATTGCCAAAAAATTGGATAATATTATCAAAAAAAAAAAAAAAAGTTAATGTGGTAAAATCCATCAAATATATAGCAAATACGTGTAAAAAATAACAACCTCCCAGAACAAATTAGAAAAGAAACAAATAGTACCATAAATTCAATAACATAAAATAATGATTGATGCAACCTTAGAAATACAAAATTATCATAGTAATTATCGACTTGCAGTGGCTAAGAATTTAATTATTTTAAAATTCTCAATATTCATAATAATAAATTGAATGAAGTAGCAATAAATAATTCATGGAGATTGCGTTTTTGTTTTACTACAAAAAGGGTATCGCGTGCAAAAGAATGGCCAATTTTGTGGTTAGAACTTTATATAGACGACCAATTCATGCCTAGACATCGCTCACATAAGCTGCAAACATGAGGTTGGCAGTACTTTTCTTTCCGGCTACCATTGTAACAACTTGCAATGCAGATTGCCATATTCTCCAAGAGGGTCAAATCTATATTCTCCGGCCACGATCTGGTGCCGCCGGCCACCGGCTTGAGGGTCTTGACTGCCTCAGCTGGTGTTTGGTAGTTGAAACCAACAATCTTCAAAATTGGGACACTGTGTTCATGTCTTGTGAAGATATTGTTGGTCACTATATGCTAGGCAAGCAATATAGACATGAATGTGAATTGGTGTCAGATGCCGCGATTAAATATGCCAAGAGCCTTAAACTTGCTGGCGATGGCAAGGATATTTGGATCTTTGACGTTGATGAAACTGTACTTATTAATATTCCATACTATGCTCGATCCGACGTGTTGGTTAGGTAAGGACTAAAACAAATACTTTAACTACGTGAACGAGTCAAGGATTTGGATTATTTACTTTTGTTAGGGATTAAGCCCTAAATCTAATAGTCTAAACAAGATGGACATGTCTTGGAAAGTATGTGCTGTTCTTTTCTCCATCATACCACCACATGGGTTATACACCACATTGAGAAAGACCAATCTCCTATATGATTTCAACTAAAAGTAATTTCACTCTAAAAAAAGGTTGAAAAAACGCCTTTCCTGTCTGTAAGACCATCAGGAATCCCCCAGTGCATGTTTGGATTTTCCACTAACACTAACATATATTTTTGATTTCAGGGCATTACCATACAACAAAACATCGTTTAACGAGAGGATTGCAAAGGGAAAATTACAGGTAGTTCCTGGCGCGCTTCGTCTATATAAATCATTGCTGAGACTCGAGTTCAAAATCGTCTTCTTAACGGGAGTTGAAGAAGAATAAAGAGAGGCCAGGATAGCAAATCTGAAGGCAGTTGGTTACCATACTTGAGAAAAGCTCATTCACAGGTAAACTCGCGATTATTTTTTTATATTTTTCTGTCTGCATTTTTTAGTATTATAGTTGATTTTTAAAACTATTAGAAAATCTTAATCTAGTATTAATTTGGGTGCAGGGAAGAGCTGATAAGGGCCTCACAACATTGGCGTATAAGTCAAAAACAAGAACAAAGCTAGTAAATGCAGGATAAAAAATTCTTGGAAATTCTGGAGACCAGTGGAGTGATATTCTTGGGGACAATAATGGCAATCGAACATTCAAAATCCCCGATCCCATGTATTACCTTGCTTGAGTGACAAGCAAATTCTATCCAGTCTCGTTTAGTTCTATCTCTCATGTATTTTGAAGCATCGGAGATCAATTCTGATGTATTTCAAAAATAAATATGAGAGCTTCAGTTCAAGATATAAACCTTTGTTCTATATGCAGGGGCGGATGCAGAGAAATTGAGTTGAAAGACACAATCAAATTTTGTACAAATCGAATACTTTGTTTTTTATTTTTAAATGATTCATATTTGACCCGAAAAAATGTAGATTTACATTTTAATAATATTTCTTCATTATTGCTAATCATTTTCATCTATTTGATTTTGAACAATAATTTTTTTAATATTTTGTTCATCACAAGAAAATGCATATTTATGTTTTAAAAAATTGTGTATTTGATAAAAAATTCAATTCAAGTAATCAAAAGAAAAAACAAATAATTAATATTCAATACTAATAATCAGTTAAATAAACATAATTCGTCATATATATGTTAAATTTTATATAATCAGTTTAGACACGTGTTACATACACAAATAGGATAGAAGTAAATGCAAATTTAGGTTCTAATTAGTTGAAAACTTGATTGAAAAGTGAAAATTTGTAGTAGATGTGATAATTGTAGAGAAATTATAAACAATTTTTTTAAAAAATAGAAGAGTTACAATATTGGTAAAATGCTTGAGAGAGAGAATACGATAGAACAATAAAAAGAGAGAAAATTCAACTTTATTGTGATTTTGTCTCTATTTGCTGGGGATTAAAGTCCAACTTTTAGTAAATTTTGATAAAATTTTAGAAGTTAAAAAATGCAGGAAATATGTTATTAAAATTAATTATTAATTTTGATTTAGATTAAAATTTAAATTTCAATCAATACCAAACACGACTTTATCTTAATATAGAAAAAGAGGATCTCAAAAGTTGGGGGGTCAAGTGACCCCCTTGTGTCCGCCCATGTCTATATGCCAACCATGCATTGTCCGATATTTTGTGTATTTGCAATTATTTTCGTAGATTTGTTTTCTTTTGGTATGGTCTATTTAGTGTTCCGAAATTGTAAACAAAATGAAATCTGGTTTGTCTTTATAAACAGACCATTAATCATATATTTTAAGAAATGCACAAGTACTATTACCTTAACTACCACTCATTTCTAATCACATGCTAAATTATAAAATAGATAAAATTGAGTGAAGTCTCAAAATATGTGAATTAAAAGTGAATCGAGCATTTATAAAATAGTTTATAAGCATAAATCATACGTGGCATCTTGAATTAAAAAGTACTATTTAAATATTATTTTCTATACATTCCTTAATGTGTGATCGGATATATTTTCTCCCTAAAACCTTGCTTGTGCATACTTTTGTAATAAATGAATGATGACAAGACTTCTACTTAGTATCTCTGCTTGTTTTGATACCATGTTGAACCATTATAAAAAAATTAAAAAATTAAAAAGTAAATTGTTAAAAAAAACTACATGTATTTTATTTAAATATCATGTTCAATATACCAAATGTTGTTCATGTTTGCACAACATCTTGAATGTTTGATCTTGAAGGCTTATGTGAAATAGCCGTTCTTGAAAGGGCTATCAAATAAGGGTGTCTCAAGTATGTCTGCCAAAAATCATGGGAAAATTGTTTTTATTCTTGTTTCTAATTTGTCTAATCCGTGTTTGAGTTATTCTGATTTGTATTGATCACTCGACTCATGTCTTGATTTAGAGAGGTCAAATGAGCTACATAAATTGTAATCTCTTTCACGAGTTAGACAATAAGTATTTTTTTCATCTTGGCAATATTAGGGCAACCCAAGATAAAAATGAAAAATATTAGGATGGAATTTTTAGAGAAATTTTGTTAATATTTGTACAGTCTGAAATTCTATTGCTCGAGAAAGAATAGCATGGTTACAACTATAAAATGAACCACATCAAGTCAGCACAATCTATTGTGAGGCTTGACACATTCGTCATATCCAAAAATTACATATAACAGTTAATAATGCTAGGGCAACCCAAAGTATATATATATTTTTTTCATCTTGGTAATACTAGGGCAACCCAAAGTAAAGATGAAAAATGTTAGGCTGGAATTTCTAGAGAAATTGTGTTAATATTTGTGCATTCTGAAATTTGATTGCTCGAGAAAGGATGACATGGTTACAAATATAAAACGAACCATATCGAGTTAGCACAGTCTACAGTGAGGCTTGACACATCCGACCTATCCAAAAATCACCTATAAAAGTTCATGAACATATGACATTAATAACCTTAAAAGCCAAAAATGCTTGTGAAAACTAAAAGAAAATATCCCTCATATCAAGTATAAATAAGTAAAACATGGTCCTAACTTATGCAAAAAAAGCAACGGAACAAATTAAGAGCCATTTAGACTTTAGTACTAGTAGTCGAAGTGAACGAGTAATGCACATTATTTTAGATTTTTTAAGTATTGCAAAAGTGTTAAGATCACTATTTTTGTCATATACAAATAATTTTACCCTATTTTACTAAATTGATTTTTTTTTTAAAGGATGTAAATAAAATAGCCTAAGTTGGATTTATTAGTCAGACATACAAAATTTGAAAAATATGGCAAATGTGTCACCATTTACTGATGACATTGTGAAAACGAAAAGTGAACTCGTCGAAAGAATTTTTATGACTCTTGGAAACACCAACAGATAAAGTCCAATAATAAATTTTACCAACCGATGTAGCAATGATAAAATTGATATTTTCGTGTAGTGTTATCATAATTAGAGTAAATTTGATTCAATTCCCTTTCTACGTACTAACCCTTGTAAGAGATTGTAAATATTGCCAAGGATATTGTCTAAATCTTAATCATTGATCAAATTATGGCAAGAGTGGCTCGTCCGGACGGCTAGTAAATTTGGAAAAAAAAAAAAAAAAAAAAAAGAATTGGATGAGTGAGCTGCCTTTTCAAAAGCATCATGCGAGCTGCCGTATGTGGAAAAATAAAAATCGGAGTCGGCTCAACTTGGTAAGGTTCGAGTTGAAAGCTCGGGTCGAGCCTTGATTTTTTGGTCAAGCTTTTGCTCGGCTCGTGCCAAAAAATGTTATACTTAATTTTACTCGAGCCAAGCCCGAATCTCTAGTTCCAGATCGCAAGCTGGCTGGTTGACATCATAGCGTAAATATAGTCTAGATAAAACTATTTAGTAATTCTTTGAGCCTGTTTGGGAGGGATTTTTTACCTCAAAATTTTAATTTTTTGACTGTTATTTTACTATTCCAACCGTAATTTTTGATTTTTTCTCTTACAGGTGGATCCTATTTTTCATCTAACGGTTAAAAAATTAATTCTCAAAATCCCTTCCAAATAGGACCTAAATATGTTCTATCTAGATTATGCTGAAGTCGATCTATTTAAAATTCTGATTCTTTAAAGTTTAAATTGCAGCTTGCAAGAAATTTTAACAAAAAAAATAAATCATAATAAATAAATTTAAAAAATGAAAAAAATAAAAATAAAATTCATTATGTAGGTTTTAGAGGGCTTTCCCTTTTCTCTTTGCTGGGCCAGGCAGCACTGACCACTTTAGAAATGGACAATATTGACATTAATTTGATTCCAATTAATTAAAATCTTGTAACATTAGAATTCCTAGTTATCAAAACTAGACATTAACCTGGCGAAGTTAATGGATTACCGATTCAATCGAAGGGTCAATGTTTATATATAAATAATTTTTAGAATCATTAATTAATATTGTTTAAATAAAATAAAAGTTTTACATGAACCAATTTTTTTTTCCCATATATTGAAGTCATATATTATAAATCAATACATTGAATAGAAAATGATATTATATTTGTTTAAGTTTTGATTAATAATGAATAAAGCTCCTTTACTAGAAAATGATTTACAACCTACATGACAGATATTCACATGTGTGTGGGTCCCGAGCCGACCCCACATGAATAAAAAATGCAAAAAGCCATGGCTCCCGCCTCTTCACGTGTCTGATCTGTCAAGAACGGTGTAAACACCCTTCTGCACGACTTGCAAGGTCGATTAATAATACTAGAAGAGAAATGATGTTCTAGCAACATGTTACATCAATTTATTTGCCAATCATTTAATTCATGAGACACATCATGAACTTATTTATCAATTAAATGATACATCATGTTACTCATACTTAATATAAACTAAACATCGATTTTTTAAATATCATTTCTCATACTTGAAATGTGTCACAAAAGTTAAACAATGTTATGGGTTAGGCTAGTGGTAATTTCCCATCTGTGGTTACTGAGAGGTCTAAGATCAAGCCCCATTAACGTGAACTTATGGAGTGTCTTAAAGAACCCGCAGTTCTAACCAAATCGGTTAATTGGGCTTACTATTTGTCCAATAACATCTGTTCCACTCATGTGACATAGTTCTTCATAAATCATTGGAGAGAAAACTTGAACCCAAATCTTTTGTTTAGCTCCAATATCAAATCAAGACCTAATTGGTGAAGATTATAATTAGTTATTAATTAAATTTTGATAAAAGTTAATAAAATGTGTAATTGAAAAGTTGCGAATTCTATGAAATTTATGGTTAAAATTAATTGTCGACTTTGACTTGAAATTTTAATCTGATTTTAATGTACACCAAACGGGGGCTAAAATCAGCAGAGGAAAGAGTTGAGAAGTTTTTTTAAATGCAGGGAGACGAATATTAATACAACATTATATAGAAGGATAATTAACAATCAACTAGTAAAATATAGATGGAATTAGCTTACTAGCAGTTTCTAAGTTACCTGTTCAACCTACCCAAGATGTTTAGAGATGGTGAAAGTTTTTTTCTATCCAGTTTTTGTTGATAGAAATGGATATATAGTCAGGTCGAGGTGGAAATTTATTGAAAAGGTGAAGTGCCATTTTGTTACTTGGATGGTACATTGCCATTTTGCCTTTATCCAATGCAATTGTCATGTCCTGTTCAATTCGAAAAAGTATATATCAAAACAAATTTCCAACCCACAACATCAATATCAAATTTCAAACCAGCCATAATGTATTAAACTCACAAACTTTAGGATTAACACCAACACGGAGATCCATATTAATCAAACGGAAATTGCCCTACGTACAGCGCAAATTTCGCACGGTCAATACAGATGAATAGTTTTTCACATCTCATATCTGCGAGGCTTCGATCACTTCATTGCTAATCAGCGTTGCGACAACCTCTTCCTACAATTCAACATAAAAATCTAAAATGTTAGTACACGTGATAAAAAATAAATGCACATTTGTAGACAGACTTGGTTGAAAATGAATGATTCACTTCACATCTAGACAATGCAAAATAATGAATAAGAGTTCAAGGAGAAATTCAACAATTTTTGAAAATATTAAACCGTACTAAGGATTGAAATGAAGCCACAGTTTTTGGGAGTCTAGCAATATTTTTGTTACAGCGACATAATAATTGAAATTTTATTTATTTCCGGAAGAGGAAAATGATGCGGTGGTTGTTGGAAACAACGTAAAAAGAATAAAGAAATTTGATTTTATAGGGAAGCATAATTCGCGTGCTTTAGAAATGAAAAAGGCCGACTTTGGGCCAACTACGTTAATTAGTGGTTTTTAAGACCTTTTTAACCATTTCAGAAAGTATATTAGAGGCCTTTAAACTTAAAACAAGAACTTCTTTCAACTTTAAACATTGTTAACTAGACTCGAGTGCCCCAAACATTATTATCATATGTGAAAAACTGTCTGTAGAAAAAGGGAATGCAGTGATTTTGACCCAGAACTTTATTAAAAAAATAAAAAATAAAAAATAAAAAATCTGATAAGAGCAGATGCTCTTGAACAAAAATCAATGGAACTTCAAAGAAAAATCAGTTGTTTATGGAAGCCATACCTGTTTATAAAATTAATGTGGGGAATGTGAGATATCTTGTCCCAATCGTCTCCAGTCTTGCCCCCGTAAATTGAAGCTAGATTTGAGGAGTTCTCAATAGTCAAATATTCCAGAGATGCCATAGTAAGGAGGCAATGTGGCAATGCCTTTAACCTGTCGCAGTCAACGATATCTAACTCCCTAAGACGTGGCATTATTAAGAAATGGTCCTTTTCATCATTAGTTATATCCTCCCACATTTCCCAGTTTTCACATCGGAAAAAACGCAATTTCCTCAACTTCGGGAATGCAGGTCCCGCATTCGGTAGTTCCTGGATAGTCCCCATTATCCCCAAGAATTCATTGCCCACGTATTTCATGCTCTCCATGAATGATATCTCAAGCTCCTCAAGCATAGGCAGTTATCCCAAAGGGGGCAAAGATGAGCAGTCCATAGATGAGAAGATATGAAGCACGCTTAAATAGTTAAGGGACGTGGTGATCCATTCTGGAAATTGGGTGCCATCGTATCTATACATATTCATTTCTAAACGTTGCAGTTTTGGAGGTGGTTGAAGAGCCTCCATTACGTCCACCCTCACCTTCCCAGAAAAAGACAATTTCAACTCTTGAATGTGTATCTTATTTTTCAATTCTGCTTTCTCAGCGTCATCCAACTCACTCGAGTCAAATAGATGAAGTTCTAGAGATCCTCGAGGTTGGTTTAGTTCTTTCAAATATCCCAACTTACTTGATCCTCCTCCTGGTGTGAAACTGCTCAACATCCAAAGACCGGTTAATCTCTCCAGTCCTTGAGGAATTGACTTCATACTCCGACCAATATGAAAGAGAAGGTGTCGTAGATTTATTAGTTTATAGATCCCTTGAGGGAGTGCAGAGAGACGGTAACATTCTTGGAGATCCAAGGTTTGCAAATTATACAAATCACACAAGGTTTCTGGGAGTTCACTTATAGGATTCGAGCTCAAGTCAAGATACCTCAAGTGAATTAATTTTCCTATCTCTTGTGGAAGTTCTTGCAAACCACAATCGCTCGCAATAAGTACCCGAACACATTTTAAATGACTAAAGAGATTCAAAGGTAGGCCTTCTTGAGAAACATTTCTAGCACAAAAGGTGCGAACTTTTCCGATATCACAATTCGTGATCTGTACTCCACCATACAAGATTAAGCTGTACTCATCTTTTGAGAGATAAGTAACGAAGTCATGCATTATATCATGCATTTTGCAAGAGATTTTACTTTCATCATATTCATCCTTTTGCAACTCTTGAAAGAAAGATCGCATTTCTAGGTTCTTAAAGAACTCTAACCCCATCCTTCGCATGCGATCTACGTTTCCGCTTGAACCAAGATAACCATGTGCCATCCAAATCCTGATAAGCTCATCCAAATGTATCACGGAATCTTTTGGATATATGACACAACTAGAGAAGCAGCACTTATGTACCGGAGACAAATCATTGTAACTCAAATACAAATGGGGGAAAAGCTCAACCATCGCTTCCTCCAACTGCCACAAAGGACTCTCCAGAACATTTAGCCACTCTCCTACAGTATCTTTCAAGCATAGCAGGCTTCCCATAGCTTTTGCAGCAAGTGGCAACCCCTTGCAGTTCAATGCAATCTTTCTACCAATATCTTCTAATTTCTCGCACTCCTCCTTAGTTCGTCCAACAAATGCTATCTTACTCAATAATGACCAGCAGTCCTCATCGGATAGTTGGCCCAATGGTTGCCGTGTGTCCGTGCCTATCACTCTTACAACCCGATCACTCCTCGTTGTCACCAAAATTCTACTTCCGGGGGCACCCTGGAGAGAGTTTTTCAGTGGTTCCCACTTCCTGCGGTCCTCAGTCCACACATCATCTAGGACAAATAAGAAATTTTTTCTCTGAAATTGACTTTTTCACACTTTGTAATAACGTATCCCTATCCGAGGTGTCGGAGAAATTCTCCCCAACGGCTTCAAGAACTGATTTTGCAATCTTAGTGTCATCAAAAGGATCCGAAACAGAAATCCATTTTCTTAACTGAAAATGTTTCTCTACTTTAGGATCGTTAAAGGCTAATTGAGCAAGGGTTGTTTTACCAACCCCTCCTGTCCCTACTATTGAAACAATGTGGACTCCACCGCCCCCCTCAGACAACAAATTTTGTATAAGGTTTTCCTTATCAATACGGCGACCATGTACACATGCAGAATCAACCAAAGAAGTTGATTCAATTCGCTCAATTTTCTGTAAATTATGGCCACCACTTGGAAGAAAACCAAACTCATCTTTCCTTTTATCAATCGAATCTAATTTCTCGATCAAACCCTTTATTTTCAGACTAATTTCACGACGCCCAACAACATGTTCGAAGGATAAACAAATAGACCGAATAAAGGAAATTATCTTCTCCCAAGGATCAGAAATTTCCTCAGATCCTTCAATTTGCAGTTGAAGATTCGCGGTTTCCCATTCATCCAAAGCGTCATCCATTTCGTAGGATACATCTTGGAGATCTTTTAGCCAATTTTTTACCTTTGAATCAGTCACTCCAGTTCTCTCTGCATCCTGCAGCACGTCCTGGATCTTCTTCAACTTCCCACTGAGATTTTCCACTTCCTGTTTGGATTGGAGGACCAGATTTACCTCCCTCTCGATCAGAGGAGCCAATCGTTCCAGCAGTGCGAAAACAGCCATCGCCGAATTAGATTGAACAAGAGTGAAGAAAAAACGCTGTCGACACTCGATTTGCAGGATTAGATTTCTGCTAAAAATATTTGATACGTACACGCGTTAGAATCCGTCACCATTGCTTGAAATGGAATTTTTTATTTTTTTTATTTTTTTTTTGACGTTAATTCATCCCTATGGTTAAAATGATTAAACAACACGTCCTCAACTGAACTAAGCTAAAGGTTTTTTTAAATTCAAGTCTCTAGGATTTTAATAAATTTTATTGAAAAATTCATAAAATAGTAGCTTACCATTGAGATTTTGGCGTATTTTAAAAAATTAAAATCGAATAAAATCTCAAAGGCTACAAAATTTTCTAAAATATAACTAAGTATTTATATTAAAACTTGCTTATTTTCTTGTTGAGTAAACTTATCTATAATATATTAAATATCACATCAATTAAAATTATTTTTTTGAACGATTGTAGCCTTAGTATAGTTCAATTATTTCAATAATATCATACTTTTCGTTTTTCAATATGTATTTAATTTATTTAACCATTTAATTACCATCAATGTACATGTAAATTTGACCAATTCATTTCATCTCCGTGATTTCGTTAATGTATGAATTCCCTTTATTAATTATCAATTAATTAACCTTCACATTCATTTAATTAATATTTATCTTCATTTATGCATTTCAATGATATGAGTTTTAAGTATAAGTTAATTAAAATTTCACATTCAAAAATGCATTTCACTATTTACGTTCATGTATGCTACTTAACGTCTAGTTTTACTTAATTGTAAATCAAATAAATGATTTAACATTCATTGTCGCATATATATTTTCTGGTATTAATTTTAATTTAATTAACATTCAAGTATATTCAAATATTACTTTTACAGCACCTATAAAACATTTTATAATAACGTGCAACATACGTTCAATATTGACTAGTTTATTGAAACGTCCTCATGGTATATAAAATTTGAATTGAGTTAAAGCATATAGATGATGGTATAAAAACAAAAAAAACAAAAAAAAGTTTAATTCACTACATCAAATATTGACCTTGGATTATATTGGCCTTCGTCTGGCATAGTTTATTTAAAAATCAAATTTCATTGCAAATAATCTCTTCCGAACTAATATTTAGTATAGAACATTATATAAGAGACTATTAATTTATGGCCATAAATGGCCCACTCTATATTTTTAGATAAGTACGTACATGAATCTCTCCAATTTTTCAATTTTCATGATTGATGTCATATTTGGTAAATCTAAAGGCATGTTTACGAAATGTTTATAAACAATTTAAATTATACATCAATGAATTAAAATGTATTAATATACATTATGTGCGAGAAGAAGATACAAAGACATACTAGATTATAATGTTCCAAGAGTCGATAGCAATAATTTTACCTGAAAATTCTTCAATTACATTGCTTTGTATGATTGGAGAAATATCGCACCAAGAACTTTTCTTATTAGTTGGGTTGGTGGGCGGGCAGAGTCAATACACGATTACTTATGCAGTGAAAGGCAATCAAGCGTTGTAGTTTCCCTTTTCCAAAAAAGAAGGAAAATGAAGTCTAGATAGAGAGACTTAAAGAAATCAATATGGATATTGGCATAGAATCTATAGATTAACATTGTTATATCAAGTTCAGTTGAATCTCATTTTGTCTTCTCTACTGGCATCTTTTTAATAAATATCTGAATATTCTTCAATTTGAAAAATTAAATAACAAGATGCCTTGCTTGGCATAAGCTATGAGTTCTTATCTAGCGAAAGCATATCTTTTATTGAATATTTCTAGTCATTTTCATATAATTGATTTAATATTAATCAATAATTGAGATTCATTAGTCATGCGTTCGGACGAAAATATTATCTTTTAATTAAATACTCCTAGTCATTTTCACATAATTGATTTATTATCAGTCAATAATTGAGATTCATATAATCGTTAATCAATTGAAATCATGCGACCCAAGTATTCGTATAGAAACTAACTGTAAATCTTTTAAGGGATGTAATGTGCAAAATAAAATACTCAAAAGGATTGAAATTTATAAATGAGAAATCAATTTATTACTTCGATTGTCAAGCTTACTTTGTATTTGAAGATGCGTCAATACTTGAGACAAAAAATAATAGTTATTGCGGTCTTTGTAAGAGCATCTTCAGCCATGATATAAAATAGATTTAAATTGTGATTTGAATCTTCAAAGTGGATGAAAACCACTCAAATAGAGAGATGAAAATAAAATGCTACACTTCCTCTTTTTCTTTTTCTTTCTTTTTTCTTTTCTTTTTTTTTAACATTTGTAAGAGGCAAAAATTGGACTTAGATCTTTTCATTAGAGTAAAATTTGAATGTAGATCCATCGAGGTGTAAATTAAGATTTAAAAGTGGTTTTAGAGATAACAATTTACATCATGATTAGAGATGCTCTAAATATCGGAAATCAATTCATAAATGGGTCACTTTTTAGCTCACATAATATTTAGAACATGTTTTACTAAGCCTAAGTAAAAATTACTTTCATTTCAAACATGTTTGATAATTTATTTATTTTTAAGTAAATTTTACTCATTTAAGGGTAATTCTTTTTCTTTTTTTAAATTTCACCCTCGTCCTTGCATGGAGAACCGAATCCAAATTTTAATCATAATTATGATCTCATTATCAAAACATGTGAACTTATTTTCAATTCTGATAAATAAAAGTTACTTATTCAAAACTTATTTTCTAATGAAAACTTTCGGTGGCCACGGCTGCATTCCAATTTGTATCGGATCCGAATTTTTAATGAATTCTTGATACCTAATATCTAAAAACTATTTCTATTACTTTAGATAAAAGGATGGATCAAGGAATCTAAAGAGTAGAAAATACACGCTGCACGTGTTGGTTTTAAAATTATGTATCAAGCAAGGAAATTATTTCTGAAAATATAAAAAATATGATAGAAATAAAGTAGCTCAAGGAGGGCGTTCCCCCTACCAATATTTTTGATAAAAAGTTTTGACAAAATTTTCGATCCTTAATTTAAGTTTATCTAACGATATAGATGATTTAATTAAAATCCTTTGAAATTTAAAAATGAAAAACCCTACACTTCCTCTCCCTATCGCTCTCTCTCACTCTCTCTTCAAATTGACACAAGAAACGGGTCTTGAAATGGCAATCCATTTATATCCCACTATTAATACTCAGCGAAAACCCATATTACCCCTTTTTATTATATTCAACAATCTTTCAGTCCGTATTTGGAACTTAAATGATATAGCAATCACAAATTTCCGAGGTAAATTAGAGCATCACATCAACACTTGTTGTTGATATACATTCTGGGATAAATGCAGAGTTATAGATATAAACTCATATATTCTGATTAAAAATTCTTTAAATAATTTAGATTTGACGTTGCATTAATTCAATCCGGGAGGCTGGAAATTTCGTGCATGAGGGTTGATGCAAATGGTCCACTAGAAATAGCTATCTTGAAATACTCTCGGCTTCAACATGTGGATTGATCCATAGAAATTAGGACTAAAATACTCATAAATTTATTAAAAGAAAATTTTAATTAATGAATCACATATTCTTCGTTGAGGTGAAAGTATTCTCTATTCAAAACCCTCCAACCTCTCCCTCACCACCCTTGTAAAATTCTCTACGAGATGACTAACGAATGAGGGTCCCGGGACGTGTAGTAATTTGTATTCAAGTAGCATTGTAAGTGAATACAGGCAAATAATCTGAAGTAGTTGCTTAAAAATCAAATCTTATGTAGAAATCGATAGAAAAATGGTTATGGGATAATATACATTGAGAGTTTGAATAATGGAACAGGAGTATAAGCAAAAGGGTTATATCGCGGGTGGGTGGGTGAGTTATGGGATTTTCTGTTGAATAATCGACCTCCAATTGGTGGATTTTCCAGGCTCAATTTCACCAATGTCAACACCACTATCGAACTCAAACCCAATCGACCAAAACGGTTTCTTCCCTTCACGGTTGCTTTACTTGCCCACAAAGAGCTCACCAAAATGTACTATTCCACACAGGAAATGATCACAAAGTAATCACAGGTGAAGAACAACCGAAATGGACAGAAGAGAAAACGGGAAGAAGACTACAATTTTCACACACGGGTCTTATTGGAGGCAGTGAGTAAGAAGCAAGTATATAGCCCAAGGAATCCAAATATAGTAAGTTAGGTATAGGTTAAAGTCACGACCCAAAGGCCCAACACTCAAGTCAATGGGCTTCAAAATGGGTAACAACGTAAAGCCCTCCAAGTAAAGGTGAAACGGGCCACGAGCGACACTATTAAATTAGGTCACTTCTAGTGGTTCATACAATTTGGGGTTGGGTCGTTCTAATAGTGGCGTTGACATTTCGTTCAGTCATTTGGTCCAAGCCGACTGATAACAAAAACCGATTTTACATCATAGCCCAGGGAGTTATTGGGTGTCAAAACCCAACATTTTCCATTTTTAAATTTCTATGGATTTCACTTAAATGATCTATAGTGTTAGATTAACATGCTATTACTTAGATAAAAAGATGGATCAAGGAATCCAAAGATTAGAAAATACATACAGCATTTTAAGTACTCTTAAGGACATTTTGGTTATAAAATTATGCATCAAGCCAGAAGGTATTTTTGATGGAAATAAAAACTGAGATTCTTCTAAATATATAAAAAATATGGTGGAAATAAAGTAGCCTAAGTTGGATTTTATAGTCAAAAGTAAAAAATTTTAAAAATTATGAAAAGGGTGTCATCATTTGTTGATGACATTGTGAAAACGAAAAGTGAATTTGTTGAAAGAATCTTAATGCCTCTTGTATCAATGGATAAATTCATTGATAAATTTTACCAAACGATGTAGCAAAGGTAAAATGGAATTTCTTTTATTTTTAATTATTTTCGGTTGTTTGAACTCTTAAAATGGATATTTTCACGTAGCGTTGTCATAATTAGAATAAAGTTGAGTTGATTTTAAGTCCCTCTCTATGAGCAACAATTTTTGAAACTTTTGAAGTAGAGATTGCAAATATTGTCAAGTATTGAAGGATATTGTTTTCATTTTGGTCGTCGATTGAATTATCTTAACATACACAATTAATTAATAGATGCAATATTTGTATTGGCATCATACGTTGCAATAAATTTACTTTATTCAAGTCGGCTGCATAAGACCGAAACATTTGTTGTTTATATACATAATTAAGATCAAAATTTGTTAAATATCCTTGAGACGTGTTCCATACTATTCACTAATCATCTATCTATTTGAGTACTGAGGATTGAGGAACATCCTCAGGTAAAAGCACAAATTATTAATTATTTCTTCCATATTGAAAGTGATGGAGTAGATTGCAATTTACAGTGACGATAAGAACTTACTGCAAAACCTCAATAAACCACATTCATGCATGTTGTTCCCAATGCACGTGACTCGTTAAATTCATCAATCTATCAAGTAAATAAAATAAATGATTAATTAATGAATGTAGAGAAATACTGAGTTTCTTATCTGATGAAATTAATAGCTTAATAAATTGATTGAATGAATGCATTCATGCATGCATGCATATACGTCTTAATTCCTATAAAAAAAAATTTTAATTAAATAAATATAAATATCATTATTTTTCCAGACCAGAAAATTCAAATATGCATTACTCAAGACGAGAAATAAAAACATATGAAATAGGAAATTTGAAGATAGAAAATTATTAGAATTAGCCATTTAAATACAAACTATCGTAGAAAACCCCATAAAAGCATTGAAAAGAAAACAAATAGCCAACACTATAAATTTGAATTTATACAGCAGTCTCTGTTTAGATAAGTATATACAAGAAGGCATAAATTTAATAAATATTATTAGAAAGAGATTATAAATTTATTCCCATAAATGGCGCTTTGTATTTTTAAGTAAGTATGTACATGAATATCCCTAATTTTTCTCTTTCCATCATTGATGCCTTATTGGGTATATCTAAAAGCATTTTAAAAAGTATTCATAAACCATTTAAATTATAAATAAATGAATTAAAATTGGTTAATATATATTAGATGGGGGAAGAAGGACAGAAACGTAAATAGATTATAATTCTAAGAGTCTATATCAATGATCTTATTCTTACATGAAAATTCCTGGATTCCACTACTTTGTGTGATCGGAGAAATATCCCACCAAGAACTTTCCTATGTAAGTATGTGCCCGCACTGAGTCAATGCATGATTCCTTATACAGTGAAAGGCGATCAAGTCTAATGGTTTCACACTTTCACTTTTCCTAAAAAGAAGGAAAATAAAGTCTAGATAGAGAAAATTAAAATATCAATATAGATAATGGTCCAGGCTAATTGAAATAAGTGGACCCTTAAATTATATTATTGACAAGAATCAAGATTCTCAACTTCGATTAGACCAATTATAAAATAAATAAATCTTGCTCAAGATCTAAAATCTTGACCCTTGGTCAAGTTATTCTATTTGCCGTATGTTGGGTCGAGATTTAAAATAAAAATGCACGTATCTAATTTAGAAGAAGGAAAAAATATGTTAATGTTCGACCTCTTATCTTAAAAGAGGTTGAAGTACTATTAAGCTCGAAACCTCAGAATATGAGACCAGATCGGACAATGGCCACCGTAATTGAAAGAAACATTATGATTCACAATTATTGACAAACTGCTCCCACCTAACTATCAAACACTTCCAAAAAAGATAGGTGAGAATTGTGACGTTTGAATCTTATTTTTAACCAATCACAAGCTGTTAATGATTACCTAATGTCTGGTTATCATTGTCTACCATTATTATATTACCGATAAGCCAAAACCTCTAACTATGAGACCAAATTGGACAATGGCCACCGTAATTGAAAGAAACATTATTGTTCACGATTGTTGACAAACTGCTCCACCTAACTATCAAACACTCTCAATGTGATTGGTGACAATGGTGACGTTAGCATCTTATTTTTAACCAATCACAAGTTATTAATGATTACCTAATGTCTGGTTATTATTGTCTGGTGCCACAACTACAACCTAAGGGCTATGATGACTACATGCGGATATGGTGGTGGGCCATGTGATCCACCAAAATATTGGTTTTCTAATTTTTGATTTTTATTTCTTGAAAAAATAACATAAAAAGATAAAATTTTATATATTTGACCATTGCCTTCCAAGTCCAGTTTTGGGAATCAAACACCGGCGATTGACTCTAATTTGTCACTTATTGTTAGTGGCAATGGTGGGGTTCTACTATTGTTAAAGAATCTTTAGAAAAACTTAATGTTTTTGTTCATCCGACTAATGAAGAGGTAATTTGAATTATAGAAGTTTGGATTTGCTTGTATTTTAATTTTTGTTTAAAATTTTGTTTGGATGTTGTAGCTTCAACTTGTAGAGGACGAGAGCTATTCATTGTTGGTGGCCAAACAAGACGAGCATTCCATTATAAGGGGGATTTCAATTGAGGTACAATAGGAAAAACAAATTAATAGTTTGGAGGAACAAAAAAGGGTAAGAGTATTGTTAGACTCTGATATTGGACATTATTTCTTATTTGGTGCAGAGAATCTTTGAATAATTTTTACTTTCTTTGTTGTTGTCGAGTCTTTCTCATTTTCGAAGCAAGCTTTTTAATTTTTATAGATCAATTAGCTTTAACAGCATATGATTTGTTGGAAAAAATGAGTAAACGACTCACTTTTGTCACAATTTTCGATGGGAACTGTTGGTCTAATTTCAAAGATCAAAGTTGATCCGTGTTCTCCTCCGTGAGAGCATCAAAATCATATATTTACTTGCCAGAATTGATAAATGGATGAATGAGAAATTGGAGTTTAAAGTTGACCATTGGAAGATGGTTTATGTGGATAAATTAGATTTGTCCTACGTAGGAAAAAGAAGAAAGCATGAACCCCTTTATATATGGCTACACTTTGGAAGGATGTAATCATGTGTAGCATAGAGACTCTTTTCACGTGGAGTATCCGCATTTTGCAATTTTTTTTTTTTTTTTTTTGTTTTCTCCAACTGACTTTTGAGTATCTGAAACTACTAAAATTCCAACAGAAATTGAAGTGATTTCAATGTTTATTGCCATAGAGCTAATGACAGATTTATCTTATATTAAGTCTCAATTTCCAGCAATTTGCTCACATGCACCAGAAAATACATGAAAATACATAGTCTGCATATTATTGTACATAATCTCGAGTTCTTTCAGCGTCGTCTTGGTGATGATATTGTTCGGATACTAATCAGTTCGTCGGAGTAGTATCTACGGTGCTCAGATCCTACTAGTTTTACCGTTGTATCTTGGGAAACAGAACCAATGGTGAGGGGACGAATTTGTTATAAGGAAACTGTGCTCACACAGGTCTCAGGTTGAAATGAACATCTGTTATTTATTTAATTCCTGTGATTTTATATATTTCTGTAATTTATTCGAGTGCTTTATATAATTTGTAGTTTTATTATTTTGTCGTTCTATTTATGTTTATTAAAAATTAATTTGCGTTATTTGGCCAACTAGACTAATTTGATCAAATTAATTTGTTTATTCTATTGCAATTTAAATCTACTATATTTTTATCTTGTTCATTGCATATACGGTATATGCAAAATTGGTATATGCAAATACGGTAATTTGTTGCATATACGATATGCTGTGCAAATATGGTCAACTGTTGCATATGCGGTATACTATGCAAATAAGGTATGCTGTTGCATATACAGTAAATTGTTGCAAATATGATATGCTGCTTGTAAATACAGTATATTGTATATAGGGTATGTTGCATATACGGTATCCATAAATTCAATGTGTAAATTGCATATATGGTATGAATGAATTTGATTTCATCCACTCTAATAAATTCCAACATGAATTGATTTGGAGCTCTCGTAGTTTGACAGACACTATGTTAAAACATGGTTGGGAATGGGTAAATATGGATAAAACCTTTATGGGACTAAAAAAATTGCACCTAGTGAATGAGCATAGAAACAAGTAAGGTTATTGTTGTTTCTCGAGAAGATGGAATGACATTCTCCTTGGCTATCCATTCTTTTATCCATATCTGGAGAACACATCCAATCTCATGTTAGTTACTATTAGATAACCAATAGGCCGATGGCAATAACTTATAGTTTTGAATTTTTATTTTCTTTGACCAAAATTCAAATTGATGGGAAAATGAATTTGTATCACATTTATAGTTTATTTTCATTATGTTCGATTTATGTCCACGAATGATTTTTGAAGTTCATATACTGAATTGTGTCAAATTGATTTGGAATGGATTTGAAATGAAATATGTTGCAAGAAATGACTTTTGAATTGTGAACTAGATAGGGCCTGCCTAGCCCAACAAAGAGAAAAGGCCTGGCCCTTTAAGTTGATTACGAATCAATTAATATCGTATTATTTATGGTTATCCAAACTAGACATTAATTCGACAAAGTTAATAAATCACTGGTCCAATTGAAGTATTGATATTTATACACAAATAATCAAATATTATTGAATTATTAATTAAAGTTGTTGGAAATAAAATAAAAGGTTTGAACGAACCACAGAAAGAACTAATTTTTTCATTTGTTAAAAGTCATATATTATGAATTAAGACATACATATTTTTAAAATAATGCATAAGTCGTTCGAATAGAAATTGATATTATATTTGCTATGTTCCACAATTCTTCACAATTATTGAGGAAGAAACTCGAACCCAAATATTTTGTTCGGCTCCAACAGCAAATTAAGCCCCTGTTTGGTCCCCATTAAATTAAAATTTATTTCTCTCTCTCTTCTTATCAATCACGCATTGTCCAATAAAAACAATATTACACTTAAATCTATAAACTTTTTCTTCATTTTTAATCATACACTTTTCATATCATTATAATTTGAAATAATGGAGCTAAATGAGCAGAAAATTTTCGATGCAAGTCTACATTAAGATGAATATTAATACAACAAAATAACTGCCAACTAATATAATACAGTTGGCATAAACTTAATTGCAGCTTCTAAGTTACTAGTTCCACCTACCCAAGATGTTTAGGTCCCGTTTCAAATGGTATATGAAACGTCAAAAGTTGAATTGGATGGCGTATTGCCAATTTGTTTTTATCTTGGGTAATTTTTATGTACTGTTCAATTCAAACATATATCAAAACCAAATTTCAACACATTTAAGTTATCTAACACATTAATACCAAATTTCAAACCAACCATTGAAACATGCAATGAATTAAAACCTAAAACTTTATGACTAAAACATCAACACACAGTTCCATATTTATTAAAATACAAACAACAATCTCATCCAATAACTACAATTCTAAAGATATAGTTTTTCAACACAAAGATCCAGCACAAAGTGTCTCCACTATTTTGCCCATTTTCATATCCATCAGCTTTGATCACTTTAGCTTGGGGAGTTTTGAGGACGGTAATGACGAAAACGCATTTCTTAGCGCTTTCCATTCTACATAAACATATACAAAACGGAATCTAGTTATAGAAAAAAATGAAATTTCTAGACAGATTTGTGCTCGTAACAAAAAACAAATGCACATTTCTAGACGGACTAGGTCAAATAAGAATGATTCACTTTGCATCTAGACAAAGACAAAATAATAAAAGAGTTCAAAGGAGACAATTTTTCTGAACTTTATGACAACACCATCCATATATACAAATCGAAACCTAGTTATAGAAAAATGACACATCTACATTTTTACTTTATAAGCCTATATTTGGCTCATATTTATAAACTTTTATAAAAACACTCAAGTCATTTTTTTTTTCAACACATTTAAAAGATCCACAAATACTACCACTTATCCACCATTCATTTATATCTATTTATAATTAAAATCGGCTATAAACACTTTCCAAACGTGATTTAAATTTTCATCTTCTGGAGGTGGAATAGAACTAACAAAGCAAATTCAACAATTTTTGAAAATATTAAACCATACTAAAGACTGAAATGCAGTCACAATTTTTGGGAGATTAGCAGTAATGGTTGAAATTTAGGTCGAAGAATTTTTTGACCAATTATGTTAGTTAAGGGTTTTTAAGACCATTTTAACCATTTTAGAAAGTACATCAGAGGCCTTTTAAACTTAAAACAAGAACCTTTTTTCAACTCAAAACGTTGTTATTTAGACTCCGGTGCCCCAAACTTTATTATATATATATATATATAGACACACACACACACACACAGACGCTTTTGATAAAAAATCGATGAAACTTCAAAGAAAAATCAGTTGTTTGCTGAAGCCATACCTGTTTATATAACATAAATGTGGGGAATGTGAGATATCTTGTCCCATTCGTCTCCAGTCCTGTCCCCGTAAAGTGAAGCTAGACAAGAGGAGTCCTCGACAGTCAAATACTCCAGAGACGATAGGAGGTAATGTGGCAATGCCTTTAACCTGTTGCAACCAATGATTTCTAACTCCCTGAGACATGGCATTATTAAGAGATGGTCTTTTTCATCCCCAGTTATATCCTCCCACTTTTCCCAGCTGACACAATACTCAATACCCAATATCCTCAACTTCGGGAATGCAGGTCCCGCATTCGGTGGTTCCTGGATAGTCTCCATTATCCCCAAGAATTCATTGCCCACATATTTCAGGCCATCCATGAATGATATCCGAAGCTCCTCAAGCATCGGCAGTTTTCCCAAAGGGGGCAAAGATGAGCAGTTATTAAAAAATGAGAAACTAAGCACCCTTAGATAGTTAAGGGACGTGGTGATCCATTCTGGAAGTTGGGTTCCATCGTTTCCAGACAATCGTAAACTTTGCAGTTTTGGAGGTGGTTGAAGAGCTTCCAATACGTCTGCCCTCACCTTCCCATTAAAAATGATGTTCAATTCTCGAATGTATATCTTATTTTTAAATTCTGCTTTCTCAGCGTCAACCAAGTCTTCTAACTCAGTCAAGTCATCCAGAATAAGTTGTAGATATCCTCGAAGTTCGTTTAGTTTTCTCAAATATCCTAACTTACTTGATCCTCTTCCTGCTTTGAAACAACTCAAAATCCAAAGACCGGTTAATCTCTCTAGTCCTTGAGGAATTGAATTCATACTCCAACCTTCAAAGAGAAGGTGTCGTAGATTTATTAATTTATAGATCCCTTGAGGGAGTGCGGAGAGATCGTCACAGCTTCGGAGATCCAAAGTTTGCAAATTATACAAATCACACAAGGTTTCTGGGAGTCCTCTTATAGGATTGGAGCTCAAGTCAAGATACCTCAAGTGAATTAATTTTCCTATCTCTTGTGGAAGTTCTTCCAAACCACAATCGCTCGCAATAAGTACCCGTACACATTTTAAACAACTAAAGGGATTTAAAGGGAGACTTTCTTGAGAAACATTTCTAGCACAAAAGGTGCGAACTTTTCCGATATCACAATTCATAATCTCTACTCCACCATATAAGATTAAGCAGTGATCATCTTCTGAGAGATACGTGACGAAGTCATGCATAATATCATGCATTTTGCAAGAGATTTTACTTTCATCATATTTATCCTTCTCCAACTCTTGAAAGAAAGACCGCATTGCTAGGTTCTCAAATAACTCTAGCCCCATCCCTTGCATGCTATCTACATTTCCACTCGAACCAAGATAACCATGTGCCATCCAGAGCATGATAAGATCATCCAAATGTATCAAGGTATCTTTTAGATAGATGATGCAACTAGAGAAGCAGCACTTAAGTTCTGGAGACAAATCATTGTAACTCAAATACAAATGGGGGAAAAGCTTCTCTTCTGCTACCTTCAACTGCCACAAAGGACTCTCCAGAACATTTCGCCACTGTCTTACGGTATCTTTCAGGCGTAGCAGGCTTCCCATAATTTTTGCAGCAAGTGGCAACCCCTTGCACTTTGTCGAAATCTCTCTACCAATACCTTCTAATTTCTCGCACTCCTCCTCACTTCTTCCGGAGAAAGCTATCCCGCTCAATAGTGACCAGCAGTCATCAGGGGATAGTAGGCCCACTGATTGCCGTCTGTTCGTGCCTATCACTCTAACAACCTCATCGCTCCTTGTTGTCGCCAAAATTCTACTTCCGGGGGCACCCTGGAGAGAGTTTTTCAGGGGTTCCCACTTCATGTCGTCCACATTCCACATATCATCTAGGACAATAAGAAATCTTTTCTTTGAAATTGAGTTTTCCACTCGTTCTAATACCATTTGCAAGATCGAGATGTTGGAGGAACTCTTGTCGGAGGAATTCTTTTCAATGGCCTCAAGAACTGATTTTGCAATCTCAATCGGGTTAAAAGGATCCGAAACACAAATCCATATTTTTAATTCAAAATGTTGCTTAACTTCAGGATCATTAAAGGCTAATTGAGCAAGAGTTGTCTTCCCAACCCCTCCAGTCCCTACTAACGAAACAATCTCGACTCCAATGCCCCCCTCAGACAACAATTTTTGTATCAAGTGTTCCTTATCAATATTGCGACCATGTACATTTGCAGAATTAACAAAAGAAGTCGATTCAAATGGCTTAAATTCATGAAAATTGTGGCCACCACTAGGAAGAAAACCAAACTCATCTTTCTTTTGATCAATCGAATCTAGTTTCTCTATCAACCCCTTTATCTTCAGATTAGTTTCACGACGCCCAACTACATTTTTGAAGCATAAGCAAAGAGATTGAATAAACGAAAGTACCTTCTCCCGAGGATCAGAAACTTCCTCAGATCCTTCAATATGCAGTTGAAGATTCGCAGTTTGCCATTCATCCAATGCGTCATCCATTTCATAGGATACATCTTGCAGTTCTTTTAGCCAAAATTTGACCTTTGAATCAGTCACTCCAGTTCTCTCTGCATCCTTCAGCACTTCCTGGATCTTCTTCAACTTCCCAGTGAGATTTTCCACTTCCTTTTTGGATTCGAGGAGCAGATTTACCTCCTTCTCGATCAGAGGAGCCAATCGCTCCACCAGTGCGAAAACAGCCATCGCCGAATTAGATTGAACTAGCACAAATCAAAAAACTTTTAGAGGGAACTGACTCAGGTTACTTCCTCTAAAAGCTCGTGTACAAAACAACTCTTTTAGAATTTAGTTTCAAACAGGTAGCTGTTAGGT
>NW_019231898.1:43945-67831 GCF_002742605.1 Olea europaea var. sylvestris
TTTTTTTTTTTTTTAACGTTAATTCATCTTTATAGTTAAAATGATTAACCAACACGTCCTCAACTAAGCTAAAGGATTTTTTTTTTATTTTTATTTTTTAAATTCAAGTATCGTCAATTGAGATTTTAACAAAGCTTATTGAAATTTGTAAAAAATTAGAAGCTCACCATTGAGATTTTAGAGTATTTTAAAAAATTATAATCCATTAAAATCTCAGTCAAGAACGCTATAAAATTTTCTCAAATATAACTGACTATTTATTTATATTAAAACTTGCTTATTTTCTTGTTGAGTAAACTTATTTATAATCTATTAATATCACATCAAGTGAAAATTATTTTTTGGACGATTGTAAACTTACTATGATTCAATTATTTCAATAATGCCTCACTTTTCATTTTTCAATATTTATTTAATTTATTTAACTATTAGTTATCATCAATGTACATGTACATTTGACAAATTCATTTCGCCTCTGTGCTTTCATTAATGTATGAATTTTCTTTATTAATTCTCAATTAATTAATATTCACATTCATTTAATTAATATTCACCTTCATTTATACATTTCTATATTATTAATTTTAGTTATAAGTTAATTCAAATTTCACATTCAAGAATGCATTTCACTATTCGCATCCATGTATGCTAATTAACATCTAATTTTACTTAATTGACAATTAAATAAATGATTTAACATTCATTATTGGGTATCTATTCTTTGATATTAATTCTAATTTAATCAACATTCAAGTATATTTAAATATTACTTTTACAGTACCTAAAACATTTCATAATAATGTGCAACGTACGTTCAATGTTGACTAGTTTATCGAAACATCCTCGTGGTATATAAAACTTGAACTGAATTAAAGCCTATAGATGACAGTGAAAAAAATGTAATAATAATAATTCACTACATCAAATGTTGACCTTAGATTCTATTAGCCTTTATTTGACACAGTTTATTAACAAATTAATTTTTTCAAACTTATTTTTGTCTAACACTCTTTCAATAAATAATTTTTTCACGTAAATTCATGATTTTTCATACTTTAATCACTTATTTTAGAAAAAGAAAAAAAAAGAAAAAAATCATTTTCACTTCAAATAATCTCTTGCAAACAAATACTTAGTATAGTACATTATATTATGTTTGACTCTCTTTATTTCAAAATTCTTTATCTCTCATACTCATTTTCAACTGTATTTATACAATAAAATATTTTGCAGATAAATTCAAAATTTTTCTTATTTTTTAATTACACATTCTCTTAAAAATTACTGTTCAAAATATCATTTTCCCAACTACACTTTATAATGGCCATCAAACGGAGAGTTGAGATCTACTATCCAATTTTGCTATCCAGCTTGTTGTCCACCCACTTAATTATTGACATCAATTTTAAATTAACATGTCATCTCAAATTTACACTTATTAACTTCACCGTTAACCCACCAAATTGATGACATATTAATTTAAAATGACCTATAAATAATTAATTGGGAGGACAGCAAAAGTTAAGCAGCAGATCTCTTGTTCAATTGTAGATGTCAAAAATATATTGTTGTTAATTTAAAATTTATTGTCGAATTATGGTAGAAATCAATGTGTTACTTAACCTTGACGATCAATTTGCTCTTTATCATTTAAAACTAACTTTTATAGGCTTAACCAAACATGTTCTTTAGTCTAGTAATTTATATACTTGTCTCTATTTAGTTAAGAATATACAAGATGGCATAAATTTGTTGAATTTTATTTAGAAAGAGACTATTAATTTATTGTCATAAATAGCCCGCTCTATATTTTCAGATAAGCACGTACATGAATCTCTCCAATTTTTCTTTTTCATCATTGATGTCATATTTGGTAAATCTATAAACAGTTTAAATTATACATCAATGAATTAAAATGTATTAATATACATTATGTAAGAGAAGAAGATACAAAGGCATACTAGATTATAATGTTCCAAGAGTCGGTAACAATAATCTTACCTGAAAATTCTTCAATTACATTGCTTTGTATGATCGGAGAAATATCACACCAAGAACCTTTCATATTAGTCGGGTTCGTGGGCAGACAGAATCAATACATGATTCCTTATGCAGTGAAAGGCAATCAAGCATTGTAGTTTCCCTTTTTCCAAAAAAGAAGGAAAATGAAGTCTAGATAGAGAAACTTAAAAATATCAATATGGACAATGGTCTAGACTAACATTGTTATATCAAGTTCCGTCGAATCTCATTTTGTCTTCTCTTCTGGCATCTTTTTAATAATTATTCGAATATTCTTCAATTTGAAAATTAACAACAAGATGCCTTGCTTGGCATAAGCTATGCGTTCTCATCTATTGAAAGCATTATTTTTTAGTTGAATATTTCTAGTCATTTTCATATAATTGATTTTATATTAATCAATAATAGAGATTCATTAGTTATGCGTTCGGACGAAAATATTATCTTTTAATTAAATATTCTTAGTCATTTTCATATAATTGATTTTAATATTAGTCAGTGATTGAGATTCATTTGTCATGCGTTCTCATCTAACGAAAACATTATCTTTTAATTGAATATTTCTTATCATTTTCATATAATTGATTTATTATTAGTCAATGATTGAGATTCATATAATCTTTAATCAATTGAAATCTTGTGACCCAAGTATTTGTATAGAAATTAACTATAAATCTTTTAAGGGATATAATGTGCAAAATAAAATACCCAGAAGGATCGATATTTATAAATGAGAATTCAATTTATAACTTCGATTGTCAAGCTTACTTTGTATTTGAAGATGCATTGATACTTGAGACAAAAAATAATAGTTATTGCTGTATTTGTAAGACCATCTTCAGTTATGATATAAAATAGATTTAAATTATGATTTGGATATTCAAAGTGGATGAAAACTTCTCAAATAGAGAGATGAAAATAAAATGTGTATTGCATTTTTCGGCATAAAATGTTAAAAAAATGTAATAAAGACGTAAGTGTTAAAAAAGGAAAGTTTATTAGGGTTTAGAGGTGAATGACAATTATACCCCTGTAACCCTAGAAATAATTATTGTTGTATCCCTGATTCTACCCTGTAAATACAGGGCTTTGGTTCATAATAAAGACACACAAGTCTATTGCTTTCTCTCTGTTCTCTTCTTTTTTCTTCACTTTTATAACACGTTATCAGCACGATAACTTAAGTTTTTAAAGTTTAGTGAATATTCATGATATATTGTCAAGACACCTGTTTGATTGATATTGCAACTACACATACTATTTTTCAAGAAAAAAATATTTCTTGGATTTAACATTGAAAGAAAATAATTTCAATACAATATCAGGTGCATCGAATATCGTTGAAGGCTCCGAAAGAACTTGTATTATTTTATCAAATAATACAAAATTATATATTGACGATACACTTTATTCTAGCAAGTCCAGAAGAAACTTATTTAGTTTTAAAGATATACGCTGCAATGGATATCATATTGAGACGACGCAAGAAAATAATATCGAATATCTTTGCATAACTTCTTTTATATCTGGTCAAAAGCAGATAAAAAAAATAATTTTATGCACTCCTATCTCGCATGTATTATACATTTATAAAAATGGTTGAATAGAATAATGTCACGAACCAGAAATTCATTGACCCAAAAAGTTTTATACTTTGGCATGATCGACTTGGACATTCAGAAGCTATAATGATGCATCGAATAATAAACAATTTACATGGACATCCTTTAAAGAATCAGAAGATTCTTTTACCTAATGATTATCCATGTGTAACTTGTTCACAAGACAAGTTGGTTATTAAACCTTCAACTACAAAAGTCAATATTGAATGTCAAACTTTTTTGGAAAGAATTCATGGAGACATATGTCGACTAATACACCCACCATGTGGACCATTTCGTTATTTTATGGTATTAATTGATTCTTCTACTAGATGGTCACATGTTTGCTTACTTCACTAGGAATGTAGCCTTTGCTAGACTACTTGCTCAAATTATAAAATTACGAGCAAAATTTTTCAATTATTCAATTAAAACTATTCGCCTTGACAATACTGGTAAATTTAGATCACTAGCATTCGATAATTATTGTATGCCAATCGAGATTGTAATTGAACATTCAGTTGCGCATGTCCATATAAAAAATGGTTTGGCAGAGTCGTTTAGTAAACGTCTACAACTTATTATTAGACTATTACTTATGAAAACAAAACTCCCAGCTTCTGCTTGGGGTCATGCCATATTTCATGCTGCACCATTGGTTCATATTAGACCAACTGCCTATTATCAATATTCACCGTTGCAACTGACATTTGGTTATGAACTTGATATTTCTTATCTACGGGTCTTTGGTTGTGTTGTCCGAATCCCTATTTTACCCCCACAACGTACTAAAATGGGTCCCCAACGAAGATTTGGAATTTATGTGGGTTTTGATTCACCATCAATTATAAGGTATTTTGAGCCTTTAATTGGTGACTTATTTATTGCATGTTTTGCAGATTGTCATTTTGATGAAATGACTTTCCCAACTTTGGGAGGGAAAAAACTACATCCTAAAAGACAAGGTAAGATTACTTGGAATGAAGCAACTCTATCTCATTTTAATCCCCGCGGCAATCAATGTGAGTAAGAGATTGAAAAAATCATTCACTTGCAAAGAGTTGCAAATCAATTACCTGATATATTTGTTGACACAAGAAAAGTGATAAAGTCATATGTTCCAGGAGAAAATATTCCAACAAAAATTGATATTTTTGTAGAACAATCTGCTGTAGTAAATGAATCTCAAATACGCCAGAAAGGTGGTCGATCAGTTGGTTCAAAAGACTCTATACCTCGAAAAAGAAAAGTACATGAGAAAACCAACCAAAAACTTTGGAAGAAGTCATATTAGAAAAGATTGATCAATCAGATATTGAAAATACAGTTCCTGAAGAACCATAAGTGCTCGAAAATAATGAGATTTCAATAAATTATATGTTATCTCATAAATTATGGGAACGAAATAATGTTGTTATATACAATATTTTCATCTTTAATGTGGCTCTTGATATTATGCAAAATGAAGATCCTGAACCACAATCGATTAAAGACTGTCAAAATAGAATTGGCCAAAATGAAAAGAAGCCATACAGGCGGAATTGAATTCTTTGGAGAAATGAAAAGTGTTTGGACTTGTTGTTCGAACACCTGAAAATGTAATCTATGTTGGATACAAATGGGTTTTTGTATGAAAGAGGAATGAAAATAATGAAATTATAAGGTATAAAGCTCGACTAGTAGCATAAGGTTTCTCACAAAGTTCAAGAATTGATTACGAGGAAACATATTCTCCTATAATGGATACCATCACTTTTAGATTCTTAATTAGTTTAAGTGTGTCACAAAAGTTTGATATGCGCATTTTGGATGTAATAACTGCATATTTGTATGATCCACTTGATAGTGACATATATATAAAAGTCCTTAAAGGATTTAAGGTTCCAGGAAAGAATGATACATGCTCGAGAATCACGTTTTCAATTAAATTGTAAAGATCATTATATGGATTTTAAAACAATCCGAACGCATGTGATATAATCGCCTTAGCGAATATTTGTTGAATGAGGGTTATAAGAATGACGACGTCTGCCTATTTGTTTTCATAAAGAAAACAAATAATGAATTTGCAATAGTGACAATTTATGTTGATGATTTAAATTTAATTGGAACTTCTGAAGAGTTTAACAAAACTGTTGGTTATTTGAAATGAAGAATTTGAAAAAAACTAAAATTTGTCTCGAATTGCAGATTAAACATTTCAGAGATGGATTATTTGTTCACCAATCTACTCATACAGAAAAAGTTTTAAAACGTTTTTACATGGATAATGCACATCCATTGGCATCACTTATGGTTGTTCGATCACTTGATGTAAAAAAAGATCTATTTTGTCCACTTGAAGATGGAGAAAATGTTCTTGATCTTGAAATACCATATGTTAGTACAATTGAAGCATTAACTTATCTTGAATTGCACTCGACTCGATATAGCTTTTTCTGTAAATCTCCTTGCAAGATATAGCTCTACACCAACTCAAAGATATTGGAATGGTATTAAACATATTTTTCGTTAGTTAAAGGATACCATTGATTTGCGATTATTTTATTCTCAAAAGTCGGGATCTGCTTTAGTGGGATATGTAGATGCAGGTTATATATCTGACCCATATAAAGCTAAATCACAAACCAGTTATGTATTTATACGTGGAGGAATAGCTATATCTAGAGGTGGGCATGAGTTGAGTTGGGTCGGTTTTTGTCCCAACCCAACCCAACCCAACCCAATCCGTGTAAATGTTAAAACCCAACCCAACCCAATCAAAGGTCGGTCGGGTTGGGTTGGTCGGTTTTGACAAAGTGTAATTTAGTATCATATATTCAAACAAAACCAACAAATAATTGAAATACGATTAATATTTAATACATGGTACAACCATCCAAATAAAAAATTCACCCAAATATAATTAATACAGTCATCCATTGTCAAAAGACTCAAAACACTTGGAAATTAGTATAGAAACTCTATTTCACACAAAAGGCCGCATGCTTTAGCTCTCACTGGGTCCAGCAAATGTATTCGCCAAAAAATATTAATACACCTAAATACATCTATTAAATTACAATTATTAATGCACCAAAATACATCTATTAAATTAAAATTACTAATGCACTATCATTCAAGGTGTTAAAGTCCTTTAACAATGTAGCAAGATTCTTCAAATTAAAATAACTAAAGCATAAAAAAGGGAAATCGGCACACATTACTCTCTTCTACACTTCACAGTTCACCCACACACACAAAAAATTGCAACCATGGAATGGGAATGGCGACTATCGCTACTATTAGAGAATGGAAGCCAAAAAAAATTGCAGCCATTAATTAATCATTTACTCGCACGAGCAATTAAGCAAGAAGCCATAGGCCCATAACATTCCAACAAATCGCGCGGCACAGTACTGAAACTTATATAACTAATTTCTGTATACACGTTACATACCCTTCTATAACCTTAACTCGCACGAGTCGTATTGTTCCACAGCCAGTCACCACTGACGTACAAAACCAGACACCAATGGTGAGACCTGTGGACAACATCCAGTGATCTTGACATCAATTTATGTAATAATACAAGTCTTAGGGTTTAGGAAGAAGGGAGACTTGGGGAAGTGAGAAAATAAGGAAATAAACTTACTGTATAGCACTGGACTCTGGAGTGTGGTCGGCAAACGACAACTAAGAAACGAAGAGAGAAATAGACGAGCTCGTTGTCGGTGGGTTGGGTCGGAGTGAAGAATTCTATGATTGTGATTTGTGAGAGACTGAGAGTGTGAGTGTTGAGACGACTTAGTTTAGGACTTCTTTTATTTTTTCATTTTCCCCTTTTTTTAAGTATTCGGGTCGGGTTCTATCCGGTTTCCATTGTTGACCCATAACCCAACCCGAATATGCAGCCTAATAACCCGAAACCCACCAAAAAAGGAAAAAACCAACTGGAATCGGCTGGGTTTGGTCGGGTCGGGTGATTCACTCGGGTTGGTTTGGGTTTTGCCCTCCTCTAGCTATATCATGGAGATTTGTGAAGCAATCATTAACAGCTACATCCTCAAATCATTCTGAAATTATTGCAACCCATGAAGCAGGCCGAGAATGTATATGGTTGAAAAACATGACCCATCATATCCAAACATCATAGGAATTAATTTCAACAAAGGATAGTCCAACACTTTTGTATGAAGATAATGCGGCTTTTATTGCACAAATCAAAAGAGGCTATATCAAAGGTGATAGAATGAAGCATATTTCTCCAAAATTCTTTCATACACATGAGTTTCAAAAGAACGGCGACATCGATATCCAACAAATTCGCTCAAGTGACAATGTGGCCAATTTATTCACAAAAGTACTACCGACATCTACATTCAAGAAATTAGTTCAAAAGATTGGAATGCATAGACTCAAATATTTTTAGTTACCAATATCAAGGGGAGTAGCTGTACTTTTTTTCCTTCACTTAGTTTGTCCTACTGGATTTTCCTAGCAAGGTCTTAATAAGGTAACATTTATTTTTAGAATTCCAAAATAACTGTACTCTTTTTCCTTCGTTTGGTTATTTTTTCCATTGAGTTTTTATCAAATAAGGTTTTAACGAGACAGATATTTTATAATGTGTCATTTAAGGAAGAGTGTTGTAAAATGAAAGTTTATTAATGTTTAGTAGTGAATGACAATTATATCCTTGTAGCCCTAGAAATAATTACTGTTGTATCCCTGATTTTGTCCTATAAATACAAGGCTTTGGTTCATAATAAAAACACACAAATCTATTGACTTCTCTCTGTTCTGTTCTCTTTTCTTCACTTTTATAACAGTAAATTTACATTTTTTTTTAATTTTTTTTTTAACATTCACAAGAAGTAAAAATTGGATTTAGATCTTTCCATTAGAGTAAAATTTGAATTTAGATCCATCGAGATGTAAATTAGGATTTAAAAGTAATTTTAGAGATATCAATTTACACCACGATCTGTGATGCTTTAAATACTGGAAATTAGTTCGTAAATGGGTCACTTTTTAGGTTACGTGATACCTAGAACATGTTCTACTTAGCCAAAGTAAAAATTACTTTCATTTCAAACATGTTTGATAATTTTTTTCTTTTTAAGTAAATTTTACTAATTTAAGGATAATTCTTTTTCCTTTTTCAAATTTCATCCTCGTCCTCATATGGAGATCCGAACCCAAACTTTAATCATAATTATGATCTCATTATCAAAACATGTGAACTTATTTTCAATTCTGACAAATAAAGGTTACTTATTCAAAACTTATTTTCTAATGGAAACTTTCGGTGGCCACGACTGCAATCCAACTTTGTGTCTTGCAAATATCTTTTGCTTTTTATAGAATCGGATCTGAATTTTTAATCAATAGTCGATACCTAATATCTTAATACTATTGCTAATTGTTATTACTTTAGATAAAAGGATGGATCAAGGAATCCATGCTGTTATTATGTTATTCAAAACTAACAACAATAAATAATAAAAGAAAGGGGGTCCATGCGACCCTTGGGCCGAGACCAAATGGTCACGACATGGGTGAACCATGCGACCGCATGGGTTTGTACTATGTGGTCACATGATACATATTTTTGACCGTTTTTGATCGTTTTTAGCCGTTGCAAATTTAAACTTGGTGACTTTTCACTTGATTTTTTGGCACCATTTCATACTTCTGGTCGATGGCTATATATTGGAGAGTAATGTTTGAGGAAAATAAGTAAGATAAAATCTTGCAATCCATACTTTGTTCCAAGAAAAATCAAATCCCAAGTTATATTCATATCCTCGTGTTCTTCAAGTTTTGGAGAATTTCATCTTGTGCTTTGGTGAAATTCTTTACAAAGCTTGTTATAATCCCTCAAACCATTTTTCGAAATACGTTTTAGCATCTTGAATACATCGAAGAAGGGGTAAATAACGTTTGAGGACAGCAATCCTGCGCTCAAGCCTTCACATTTGTTGATATAAATTTTGTTTTGATCCATCTCGTTGCCATATTTTCTTGTGATTTTCTCTTTTGTTTCTTCTCCATCTCTCAATCATTTCCAACAATCTCAAAATTTAGTTTCTTGCAATCGAGAATGAGACTACAATGGCAACCATCAAAAGTATGAATGAAGACTTGGTGCGGTTGGATCGGTTCAATGGTACAAATTTCATGCTGTGGCAAGACAAGTTGAAATTTCTACTTACTGCATTGAAGATCTTCTATTATTTGGATCCAGAATTGGCTCCACTACCGGAACCAACAAATGGAGAGACCGAGGCAGCCAAAGCTGAAAGACAGAAACAACAAGAAGATGAATTGATATGTCGCGGTCACATACTAAATGCTTTGTCATACCGTTTATATGACTTATACAAAAATATAACTTTTGCAAAGGAAATCTGGGAAGCATTGGAGAGTACGTACAAAGCGGAAGAGGAAGATACCAAGAAGTTTCTAATTTCTAAATTCTTCGACTTTAAATTTCTTGATAATATCCCTTTTCTTCCCCAAGTACACGAATTGCAAGTCATTGTCAATAAGCTAAAAGCGGTAAAGATTGAAATCTCGGAGATCTTTCAAGTGGGAGCCATAATTACTAAACTCCGAGGGGCTTGGAAAGGATACCGGAAGAATATCATGCATAGTTCCGAAGATTATTCCTTTGAACAATTGCAAAAGTATCTTCGGATCAAGGAAGAATCCAGATTGTGTGACAAGAGTGAAAACTCCTTTAAGGGAACTTCCAAAGCTAATGCTGTTGAAAAATCTGAACCATCAACAAAATCCAACAAGAGGAAGCCTTCGAGGAACTTTAACAAGTCCAATAAGAAGACCAAAGGAGGGTATTTTGTGTGTGAGAAATCTGGACATTATGCAAAAGATTGTAGACACCGAAAATAAAAGAATTTCGAGGGGAAAGTGAACTCCATCCAAGAAGATAAAATCGTGGCCATCGTAAGCGAAATAAATGCAATCAAGGGAAAGGTTCCTGTATGGTGGTATGATACTTGTTCTACTATACATGTATCATATGACAAAATTGTATTTAAAACATATCATGAGGTGGATGGAGACCAAGAGATTCAAATAGGCAACGAAGTTCGATCCAAGGTTATTGGAAAGGGAAATGTTGATATTATCTTCACTTCCGGGAAAATCGTTACCTTTACCAATGTACTACATATTCCAGATATGAATAGGAACTTGGTAAGTGGTAATCTCTTAGGAAAATTGGGTATCAAATGTGTGTATGAATCTGGTAAATTTGTGCTCTCCCTTAATGAAAAATTTGTTGGAAAAGGCTATTCTAGTGAAGGAATGGTCAAACTTTTTACCGTTGACAAAGAAATTGACAAAGAAATGAATAAAACTAATTTCGTTAATGTTGTTTATTTATTTTCATTATGGCATGCTAGATTAGGATATATTGGTAAAAGTACTATGAAACGTATGAAAAAATATGATTTGATTTCATATGATGAAAATAATGAACACAAATACAAAACATGTGTAGAATAAAAAATGACTAAAAAGCCATATCAAAGTGTGAAAATGACCTCTAATATCTTGGAATTAATTCATACAGATATATGTGAATTAAATGACATGTTAACTAGAGGTGGAAATAGATACTTCATTACTTTTATTGATGATTTTTCTAGGTATACATATGTGTACTTGATGAAACATAAATATGAAGCTTTTTGACATATTTAAGGTGTATAAAAATGAAGTTGAAAATTATCTAGGAAAGAAAATAAAGACCTTAATAAGTGATAGAGGTGGTGAATACTTTTCTAGTGAATTTAATTTATATTGTGAACAACATGGCACAATTCACCAATATTCTACACTTAGAACACCCAAACAAAATGGTTTGGCTGAAAGAAAGAATAGAACCGTAGTAGAAATGCTTAATGCCATGCTTATATATGCTAAATTGCCATTTAATTTATGGGGTAAAGATTTATTAAGTGCATGTAGGATACTAAATAAGATTTCTTCTAAACATACAAAGGTTTCTCTTTATGAATTGTGGAAAGAAAGAAAACCAAACATTGGATACTTTAAAGTGTGGGAGTGTCTTACTTATTACAAGAACACAAATCCTAATAGGACCAAATTGGTTCCAAGAGGCATTAAATGTGCTTTCGTTGGATATGCTAACCATAACAAATCTTATAGATTGTTAAACTTGGAGACCAATGTGATTATCGAATCAAGCAATGTAGAGTTCTTTGAAGAATCGTTATCTTTAGATAATGAATTGAGGGAAAATCATGAAAGCATCCCTAGCTCGAGTGGAACACGTGATAAAATGTCTTCTAAAGATGTTGATGAGTCTAGTGAACCACGAAGAAGCAAAAGAACTCGAGTTGAGAAGTTTTTGGGACCGGATGAAATTGATTCTCAATTTATCTCTTTTTACTTAGTAGAAGGAAATGAGTTGAATGTTGTTAGAACAATTCCTTTTGTTCTACAAGTGGAAACTGACCCTAGAATCTATAAAGAAACTATGGCTTCTCGTGATAGTGTTTTTTGGAAAGATGCAATTAAAGATGAAATGGATTCAAAACGTCTAGTAAAACTTGGGAACTTGTCGATTTACCACCAGGATCCAAACCTATTGGATGTAAATGGGTATTTAGAAGAAAATATAATGTTGATGGTTCTCTAAATGCTTTCAAGGCTAGATAAATAGCCAAAGGATATCGACAAAAGGAAGGAATCGACTATTTTGACACTTATGTACTGGTAGCTAGAATAACATCGATTATGATATTATTTTTATTGGCTTCAATATATAACTCACATGTTCATCAAATGGATGTCAAGACGACATTTTTAAATGGGGATCTCGATGAGGAGGTCTATATGGAGCAACCTGAAGGGTTCGTTCTACCTGGAAATGAATGTAAGGTATGCAAGTTAGTAAAATCATTATATGGTTTGAAGCAGGCACCTAAGAAATGGCATGACAAGTTTGACTTAGCAATTATATCATTCGGATTTAAACATAATAGTGTATATAAATGTTTATATACTAAAATATGTGATGATTACATAACATTTATATACTTGAATGTTGATGACATGTTGATTATAAGTAATCACATGGACGACATAAAAGAAACAAAGAAGTTTCTATCTTCCACATTCAAGATGAAGGATTTTGGTCAAATTGATACCATTTTAGGTATCAAAATCACAAAGACTAGTAGGAGTTATCACCTAAGTCAATCACATTATATTGAGAACGTGATAAACAAGTTCAAACACTTGAACATAAAAGAATATAGTACCCCGGTTGATCCAAGTTCAAAACTTGTAAAGAATGATGGAAGGGTGATTGTTCAATGGAATATGCTAGTGCAATCGGAAGTCTTATGTATGCAGTTCAAATCACAAGATCGGACATAGGCTATGCCATAAGTAAACTTAGCAGGTTTACTAGCAATCCAAATAATAATCATTGGTAGGCCATAGGAAGAGTTCTTGGATACTTAAAGAAAACCAAGAACCTGAGCTGCAATATACAAAATTCCCATTGATATTGGAAGGATTTACCAAAGCTAGTTGGATATCTAGCGCGGGTGAGAGTAAATCCACTACGGGTTGGGTGTTCATTCTTGGAGGAGGTGCTGTTTCTTGGAAATCAAAGAAACAAACATGTAAAACACACTCGACTATGGAATCAGAATTTGTAGCCCTATCGGATACCGGGAAAGAAGCTAAGTGGCTTAAGGGTCTTTTTTATGAAATACCTTTGGGATCGAAGAATATTTCTTCAATACCTATCATGTATGATAGTCAAGCCACATTAGAAAAAGCATACGACGTGGTATGCAATGGAAAGTCTAGACACATGAGTCTTAGACATGACTATATAAGGAAATTAATCAAGGATGGAATAATTTCCTTAAATTATGGAAGGTCAATTGAGAATTTGGTGAATCCTTTGACTAAACCTCTAAATAGAGATTTAATATCATCTACTTTGAGTAGGATGGGGTTGAAACTCAACTAAATAGGTTCACCAATGACAGCAACAATACCTGTCATTACTCAAAATGTAATTTACGGGTTTAAAGGGTAAAACCAAGTCATTCAATATGTGGAAAGTTGCATTATTAAAATCCGCAATAATCCTATCCTAATTAAAATAATGTTGGTTGTTACTGAAATAAGGGATGAGCTTTAAGCTCTTAATGAAGTTCAATGTTAAACCACAAGTACCTCTAAAAGTAACAAAGGTACTGGAAGAACTTCACCTAAACAATCTTCAAGATGGTGCCGCCTTAATAGAGAGTTGGAATTTCTCTCTTAAAAGATTGTTGAAAAGGATAAGCGCAAGGCCATAAAAGTGCTTAGCGAGTTATGAGAAACCTGAGAACGCGTGATATTTGTGTGTGTGTTCTTATCGGTATTGTCATATGGAATAACTGGTTCAAAGCTACACGCTACCTTTGATTCTGACTATACTTTATTTGAATTATACTATGGTTAGATTTAAATCGAAAGATATCTAATCCTTATACAAGAATATCGTATATTATGAATATGAGACTTGTTAATTTTGAATAAGTGGGGGGATTGCTGTGATTATGTTGTTCAAAACCAACAACAATAAATAATAATAAAAAAAGGGGGTCCATGCGACCGCATGTCCTATGGCCTTAGGCTGAGACCAAATGGTCTCGACATGTGTGAACCATGCGACCGCATAGGTTTGTACTATGTAGTCGCATGATACATATTTTTGACCGTTTTTGGCTGTTTTTGGCCGTTACAAATTTGAACTCGGTGATTTTTCACTTGATTTTTTTGGCTCCATTTCGTACTTCTGGTCAATGACTATATATTGGAGAACCATGTTTGAGGGAAATAAGTAAGAAAAACATCTTGCAATCCATACTTTGTTCCAAGAAAAATCAAATCCCGAGTGATATTCATATCCTCGTGTTCTTCAAGTTTTGGATAATTTCATCTTGTGCTATGGTGAAATTCTTTACAAGGCTTGTTATAATCCTACAAACTATTTACCGAAATATTTTAGCATCTCGAATACATCGAAGAAGAGGTAAATAACATTTGAGGACAATGATCCCGCGTTCGAGCCTTCACATTTGTTGATATACATTTTGTTTTGATTCATCTTGTTGCCATATTTTCTTGTGATTTTCTCTTTTGTTTCTTTTCGATCTCTCAATCATTTCCAATAATCCAAAGAGTAGAATATACATTTAAGGGCATTTTGGTTATAAAATTATGTATCAAGCTAGGAAAAAGCTACGATTCTGAAAATATAAAAAATATGATAGAAATTAAGTAGCCTACGAGAAAACTGAGATTCTACTTAAAATATAAAAAATATGATAGAAATAAAGTAGCCTAAGAGGAGCATTTCCCCTACCACTGTTTTTGAAAACAATTTCGACCCTTAATTTATTTATTTTTATGATGGGGAAACCTACAGCATCTGCCCTTCGAATGCGCACTGGGTAAACTCTCAGGCTGACGCAATAGTCTGTAAACCACGCCAGCTAGGTAAACTGTAGTAGGTAAGCCCTGTGCGACAAACTCGACAAAGAAAGTGTTGGTAGAGGAAATCAAACTCTTGACCAAGGGTCTCCATGCTCACCTACTCCATCAATTCAGCCATCCTTTAATTTAAGTTTATTTAATGATATAGATGATTTAATTAAAATCCTTTGAAATTTAAAAATGGAAAACCCACACTCCCATTCCCACTCCCACCCCCCAAATAATCTTTGTTTCTTGTGTCCTCTCCCTATCCCTTTTTCACTCTCTTTTCAAATTGATACAAGAAATAGGTCTTGAAATGGCAATTTGTTACTCATCATATTAAGTTGGCCATCAAAAAGAAACACGTGGAAGTCCCATTAACGTTATCAGAAGAGCCAACCCAAAAGATACAAAAAAGCGAAGCAATACGATTACGAAGGCTACAAGCTGAAGTCCTTATTCTGGCCAAGGTACCACTCGACCGAGCATATGCCAAGACCCTGACGAAGGGTCTATGCTGAAGTCCCTATATTCATCAACAAATCGAAGTTCTGAAAGATGGTGCAGAAGCCCTGAGAGACGAAGAGGGTGTCATATCTACCGACCTGGTGAATATCTTATGAAAGACTGGTCAGACGTCTTCTTTATCTTATGTCAGAAATCTCAGCCTAGAAATATAGGATAGTTGACTCTTGCCAAATGTAATAAATGCATGTGTAAGAAATATGTGATGTATGGAAGGAGGAGGTAGGGGCATGTGGTTGGATCCAACGGCTATCACGTCTTTCCCAAATTCTATAAATACCTTCCCCTTATAGAAAGAAAGGAGGAGAGAGAAATAAGTGGAACAACAGAAACAACACATATAGAGAAAAAGGGAAGACAACCCAAGAAAAAAGAACAAGGAACGGGTATACTAATTTTTGGTACATTTTGGAGGGAAAAATAAATACAACTCTATACATTTTTTGCCATTTGATTGCGTCCCCTTTTTACTCTCTTTTATCATTTACTTGCAAAAATTGTGATCGTGCTTGGGTGAGAGTATCATTGCCTGTTCGTAAGCCTTTTGGTCACTTTGTCAATGCCTAAACTATTTAGTCTCACATCAAAGGAGCATATCCTGCATCCATTCTACCGTTCGATCAAATCAACAATCTAAACGCAACGAAATTTGCCCACGTGGACATGAGTGGGCCTAGCGTCTGTTGGTGCGATTTTTGAGTGTCATCACAATCCATTTACATCCCACTACTAATACTCCGCTAAAACCCATATTACCCCCCTTTTTATTATATTCAACAATCTTTCATTCTAGATTTGGAACTTAAATGATATAGCAATCACAAATTTCTGGGGTAAATTAGAGCATCACATCAACACTTGTTGTTAATATACATTTCGGGATAAATGCATAGTTATAGGTATAAATTCATATATTCTAGTTAAAAACTCTTTAATTAATTTGGATTTGACGTTGCACTAATTCATTTCGAGCATGAAGGTTGAGGCAAATGGTCCACTAGAAATAGCTATCTTGAAATACTCTTGACTTCAACGTGTGGATTGATCCATAGAAATTAGGACTAAAATACTCATAAAATTATTAAAAGAAAAGTTTAATTCATGAACCCATATTCTTCGTTGACGTCAAAGTATTCTCTATTCAAAACCCTCCAACCTCTCCATCACCACCCTTGTAAAATTCCCTATGAGATGACTAACGAGTGAGCAGGGCCGGTTCTGGCCCAAGGCCACCAAGGCAGTGGCATTGGGGCATAGGTATAATGGGGCCTCAAAAAAATTTTGGAAGCCCAAAAAATAATTATTATGAAATTTCCTCAACTTTCTTACATTAGATATTTCATGATAGTGCAAATAAAGTAGGGGCCTCTCTACCAATAATGTCTTTCAATTTATTGCTACTTTTGAATTTTTATTTTTAAATATAAGATATTTTTTATAATAAATAATAGGCACCACCCCCATACCTTACTAATTTTCAAAAAAATCTTTATATTGTATTTCTTGAAAATGAAAATTAGTTCTCGTACAAATCAGATGATGAGTGAATATTGAAGGTATAACATTTCTTGTCATGACTCATGAGAAACTATTTTATTCAAACATGTTTGATGCCAATATGCTTGTAAAAAATTATGTATAGAGGCTTTGTGATAATTTATCGCTTAGGGCCTAAAAATTTTAGGATCGGCCCTGGAAGTGAGGTTCCCAGGACGTTAGTAATTTGTATTCAAGTAGAATTGTAAGTGAATACGAGCCAAGAAGCTGAAGTAGTTGCTTACAAAATCAAATCATATGTAGAATTCGATAGAAAAATAGGTATGGGATAGTATACATTGAGAGTTTGAATAATGGAACAGGAGTATAAGCAAAAGGGTAATATGGCTGGTGGGTGGGTGGGAGTTGTGGGATTTTCCATTTTTAAATTTCTAAGGATTTCAATTAAATCATCTATAGTGTTAGATTAACATAAATTTAAGAGTCGAGATTTTTCTGTCAAAAGAATTGGTAGCATTTATTAATGGAAACCTTTGGTGGCCGCGGTTGCATTCCAACTTTTATCTTGAATTTTTTTTTGCCTTTTACAGAGTCGGATCCAAATTTTTAATGAAATCTTATCGGTTACTTAATATTTGGACCACGGAATCCAAATATTAGAAAATAAATACAGCATTTTAAGTACTTAAGGACATTTTGGTTATAAAATTATGCATCAAGCCAGAAAAAACTGAGAGTCTTCTAAAAATATAAAAAATATTGTGGAAATAAAGTAGCCTAAGTTGGATTTTATAGTCAAAAGTACAAAATTTTAAAAAATATGGCAAGAGTGTCGCCATTTGCTGATGACATTGTGAAAATGAAATGTGAATTTGTTGAAAGAATCTTAATGGCTCTTGTATAGACGGATAAATTCCATTGATAAATTTTACCAACCGATGTCGCAATGGTAAAATGGTTCTTTTCATTTTTACTTATTTTTGGTTGTTCGAACTCTTAAAATGGACATTTCATGTAGTGTTGTCACAAATAGAATAAATTGAGATCTAAAATCTTGACCCTTGGTTGAGAAACTCTAACTGCCATATGTTGGGTCGAGATTTAAAATAAAAACGTATGTATCTGATTTAGAAGAAGAAAAAGATTATGTTCTTGCCCGATCTCGTACATCAATAAAAAGAGTTTGATGTACCATTCTTATATTACTCAAAGGTCGAAACCTCAGACTATGAGACTAAATCAAATAATGGCCGTCATAATTGAAAGAAACATTATGAATCACAATTATTGACAAACTGCTTCTACCTAACTATCAACCACCCCCAAAATGACAAGTGTCAGTTGTGACATTAGCATCTTATTTTTAACCAATCACAAGCTAGTAATAATTACCTAATGTCTAGTAATCATTGTCTGATGCCACATATGCGACCAAGGCGCCATGATGACTACACGTGGTTTGGAGGTGGGCCATGTGATCCACCAACTTTTTGATTTTTACTTTTTAAAAAAATCACGTAAAAGGTTAAAATTCCATATACTTGACTATTTCCAGTTTTGGGAATCAAACGCTGGCAATTGACTATAATTTGTCACTTGTTGTTTGTTGTTAGTGGCCATGGTGGGGTTCTACTATTGTTAAAGAAGCCTTTTTTTTTTTAATCGAAATTTGGAGGAAGCAATGATATTGAAAAATGTAATGTTATCGTTCATCCCACTAATGAAGAGATAATTTGATTTATAGAAGTTTGGATTTGCTAGCATTTTTATTTTTGTTTAATTTTTTTTTGGATGTTGTAGCTTCAACTTAGAGAGGAGAAGAGCTATTCACTGTTGGTGGCCAAACAAGACAAGCATTCCATTATAGGGGAATCACAATTGAGGTACAATAGAAAAAACAAATTAATAGTTTGGAGAAAAAAGGATTGGAGTATTGGATAGACTCTGATATTGGACATTATTTCTTACTTTGTGCAAAGAATCTTTGAATAATTTTTTTCTTCGTGTTGTCGAGTCTTTTTCGTTTCTAGCAAGCTTTTGAATTTTCATAGATCAATTAACTTTAACAACGTATGATTTGATTGGGGGCTCTCAAAGTTTGATAGGCACTATGTTAAACAAACAAGGTTATTGTTGTTCTCACGAAGATGGAATGACATTCTCCTCAGATATTCCATTCTTTTATACATATCTGGAGATCACATATGCAGTCCCATGGGATCACATATGCAGTCCCATGTCAGTTACTATTAGGTAACCAATAGACCGACAACAATAACTTAGTTTCAAATTTTTATTTTCTTTGACCAAAATTCAAATTGATAGAAAAAATGGATTTTTATTACATTTATAGTTTATTTTTATCATGTTTGATTTATGTTCACGAATGATTTTTGAATTTTATATATTGAATTGTGAATTTGGAATGGAATTGAAATGATTTTTGAATTATGTATATAGAATGAATATGGAATGGTTCTACCCAATTCGACTTATATTTATTTAATTGTGTTTATTTGAATTGATAATTAGTATTCAATATTGGTTTTATATTTTTCCTTCTGATTACTTGAATTGATTGTTTGTATCAATTATGGACAAATTCTTTAAACAAAAATCTGCATTTTCTTGTTTTAATTGTTTATTTGTATCAATTATAGAACGTTATCTAAGTATAAAAAATACGAAGAGAACAATTGTAATAAGATATCGAATGTATTTATATTTTTACAACCTTTTTTGCTAGTCTGATTGTGCCGCCTAACTAAAAACGTTTGCGTCATCATAGATGATAACGTGTGTGGTAAACCTTGATAATCAAAGTCTAAGATTTTAAGCGGTGGCATGCATTTCTAAGTTAAAACTATGGCTGAAAAGACATTGGAGGGGCAAGTGATGACATGGTCTTCGTGCCTATAAATAGGGATAAATTGTCCTATTCGAAGAAAGAGCTCTATTAACTACATACACTTCAAAAACTTGTATCAATAAAATTAATCGCTCATTCTCATAAATTTCAGCAATATTCTTACGTAAATTCCAGCAATATTCTTACGTAAATTCCTATTAAGTTGGTCTAAACTTACCAGTTGTATCAGAGTGGGGTTAGGTGGGATGAAGAGCGGAATGTGATCAATAAACTGGGTAATTTGTGATCAATAAATAATATGTGATCGATAAAATGGGTGATATGTGATCTAAAAATGTGTCATTGCAATTAAATTTATAAATTTGACTCGAAATTTATTTCTTTGTGAGGGTAACCTCATGCGATCTGCGACTGGTACGTGACTATAATCGTAAATTATGTTTATTGTGATATTGACCAATTTTATTAAGTAATGGATCACAAAATTGTTATTAAATGGACACAAATGTGACCATCAAATTTTTGAAATTTTTTTACAAGTTTCTTATATTTTTCAAAGTGTATCTTGAAACTTTTGTAACTATGTATTTTTTTTTTTTATGTAAATATCTTGGGTAATTAGCACATAGTATCCCTATCTTTCAATGTTATTGTACAAAACGTCTATGTATTTTATTTGTTTGCATTTTCACCCTTAAATACACTTGTGATTGCTCAAAATGTCCTTTCTGTCCATTTCCATATGTCTTCTCAGTAAATACACCTGTGATTGCTCAAAACGTCTTATTGTTTGCATTTTTCCCTTTCTGCTCGCCTAAAATATGTTCTTCAATAACTGAACACCTTTCATTCTCCAATTCATCCATTTCCCATAAAAAACTATCACTTGTTAAAGGTTCCCATTTTTGCGTATAAATATCGATAAATCGATTGAACTAGTGATCCATTAACTTAGCCAGATCAAAATATAGTCTGGATAACGATGAGTAATAGTGTTACAAGATTTTAATCGATCGGGAATCAACTTAATGCCAATATGTCCATTTCTGAACTGGTCACGGCCTGCTGACCTAGCAAAGAGAAAAAGGCCTAGCCCTCTAAGTTGATTCCCAATCAATTAAAATATTGTATCATTCATGGTTATCCAAACTGGGCATTAATCCGGCTAAGTTAATGGATCAAAGTACCGATATTATACAAAAATATTATTGAATTATCAATTAAAAATTTTCAAAATAAAATAAAAGTTTTAAATGAACCACGGAAATAATTAATTCTTTCATATGTTAAAAATCATATATTATGAATTAAGACATTGATATGTTAAATATATTGCATATGTCGCTTGAATAGAAATTGATATTATTTGTTAAGCTTTGGTTAATTCTGAAACGTGCTCATATATAATACAGTTGCTCAAATTAGACAATGTTATGGATTAGCCTAGTGAGATTTCTCATCTGTGTTTTCCACTCATGTTCCACAATTCTTCGTAATTATTGGAGACGAGCTCCAACAGCAAATTAAGTGAGCAGATGATCTACTATAAAGAGTTGAGAAAGTTTTCGATGCAAGTCTATATTGAGATGAATATTAATACAACAAATTAATTACCAGCTAATATATATAACACAGCTGGCATCAACTTAATTGCAACTTCTAAGTTACTTATTCTACCTACCCAAGATGTTTAGGTCCCATTTCAAAGGGTTTTGCTTCTGAGTGTGTTTAAATAATTTTTTGAAAGTTCTATCTAAAAGCAGAACCTTGTCAAATGAACCCTTAAAGATGATGAAAGTTTATTTCTTTTGAGTTTGTGTTGTGTTGATAGAAATGAGAATATAGTCAAGTTGAAATGAAATTTATTAAAAATGTGAAGTGCTATTTAAACGGTCAAGTGTCCTTTGGTTAAACGGAGTACTTGGATGGTATATTGCCAATTTGATTTTAACTTGTGCAATTTTTATGTGCCGTTCAATTCAAACATATATCAAAACCAAATTTCCAAACCCACACCATCAACACATTAAAGTTATCTGACCCATGAATACCAAATTTCAAACTAACCATTGAAATATGTAATGAATTAAAACCCAAAACTTTATGACTAAAAGATCAACACATAGTTTCATATTTCCCTCCTTATCTTAAAAGAGAGAATGTAAGGTTTACTATTCATTTTTGTCACATAGGTTTTCACACCAAACTGGTTTGAAACTGGTTTGGCAACAATAAATTATTCTATTCAATTACACTGCAGTGCTATTTTCACACGCCATCTCAAGATTTTTACACGCCGTTTTAATGATTTATCCATTTTCATACACTACTTCGCTTTCAGTTGATTACATGCAGTACTATTATATTGTATAATAAAAGAAGTTGGAGAGAAAAATAGAAATAATTTATTATGAAGCTATTAAATTATAATAAACGAAAATTATTTAAACAAACCTATAATTGTAAACTCATTTCCAATTATTTAAAATTAATAAAAAAAACCTATAATTGTAAAAGCTATTTATTAAAAAAAAAAGTTAACTTCAACACTTTTAAGTAAATTTAGATATATTTAATATTTTTACAATTAAATATTATTATGAGTAAAATTAAAAAGAAAAAAAATCTTCATGCACATGCATGGAGTGAAAATCACTCCAATACATGGGAGTGATTCCTTATCTTAAAAGAGAAAATGTGAAGTTTACTGTTCATTTTTGTTACAAAAGTTTTCACATGAAGCTAGTTTGGCAACAGTAAATTATTTTATTCAATAACACTGCAGTGCTATTTTCACATGCCATCTCAAGATTTTGACATGTCGTTTTAATGATTTATCCATTTTCATACACTACTTCGCTTTCAATTGATTACAGGCAGTACTATTATATTGTATAATAAAAGAAGTTGGAGAGAAAAATAGAAATAATTTGTTACGAAATTATTAAAATATAATAAACGAAAATTATTTAAACAAACCTATAATTGTAAAAGCTATTCATAGAAAAAAAAAATCAACTTCAACACTTTTAAGTAAATTTAGATATATTTAATATTTTTACAATTAAATATTTTTATTAATAAAAAAAAAAAACTCTATGCACGGAGTGAAATCACTCTGGGCATGGAGTGAAAATCACTCCCATGCATGGGAGTTAATCACTCCGTGCACGGGAGTAAAAATGTTTCACTCACTGCACGGAGTGATCACTCTGTACATACTCCGTGCATGGAGTGATAATGCTTCGTGCACGGAGGCGTTTTGAAAAAAAAAATGTTTCATGTTAATATTTTTTTAATATTTAATTTTAAAATTATTAAATATATCTAAATATTTATTTAAAAATGTTGAAGTTAATTTTTTTTTATCTATATAAGTACCTTTTACAGTTATTTAATATTTTAGATAACTTGAAATGGTTTTTTTTTTACCTAAAAGTAACTTGTTACATTCTAGACGGTGTATTCTTTTTATTAATATTTAAAATTTAAAAAGCTAAATATATTTAAATATTTGTACTTAAAATTTTTTAAGTTAATACTTTTTTTTTTTTTATACTTATCCATTCTTATCTTAAAAGTTGCTTATCCTTCATTAAATATTGATAAAAAGATTAGATGATAGAGAATTTAAAAAGTTACTTATAAGTAAAAACTCATTTCCAATTATTTAAAATTAATAAAAAAAACCTATAATTGTAAAAGCTATTTATAAAAAAAAATTAACTTCAACACTTTTAAGTAAATTTAGATATATTTAATATTTTTATACATAAATATTATTATGAATAAAATAAAAAAATCTCCATGCACGAAGTGATCCGTGCATGGAGTGATTTGATTTCACTCCGT
>NW_019231898.1:68237-97099 GCF_002742605.1 Olea europaea var. sylvestris
AAAAAACTCTCTAAATTTTTGTTTCTTTCCATGGGAAAAAAAGTCGTGTGGTCCTTATCTTAACCGTAGGGAAGAAATTGCGATGATTAACTTTGGGTAAGTTCTTGTAATTTTTTTATTTACTTTGTTTGTGTTTTCGTTTTTGGGTTTCTTTTAGATTTATTTAAGGTATGTAGGTTTTATTTGTGTGTATAAATGAAAATGTAGCTTGGCTCATCTTACTTTACCTAGATGTGAGGTATATTCTTATCTCTATATATACGTGAAAATCTAATTGGAGTTGTCTATTTTTTGTTGGATATGGCAATGAAGTTTATGTTGTTGTTGGATATTTGTTTTATCGCAGAAGTTTTTCTTATTTACCACACTTATTTTACAGTGTGCTAAATGTAATTAGTATTCGTTAGTTTCTAATTGAATTAATAATTTTTCGTATTATTCAAAATCAGTGGTAAATTTATTCTTCTGATGGATTCTCTGCAAAAATCTACAAATGACGAGTCTGGTTGTTTTGATCTTGAAACTTTATCCCAAAGCACAAATAAATTGTATAATGCTTTCATTCGCCAACAACAAAATCAAAGGCAGGCGGATAGGAGGATTCGAATTCAAACTATAAGTATTGATCGTCGTAAGAGGATAAATGATCCAATGTTATCTAAAAATAATAGTTCTGGGGTTGATTATGGGCATGAATATATAATACATTCTCATTATGAGGTTTCTACTTCGAATGAAGAGACGACTAATGTTGTTGATTCTGAATTACATAAAAATTCTAATATGTTTAGTATACCCACTACTGCATATGTATTACCGACGTGCACTTATTGTAAGCATTGTGGCACATGCAAATTGTATAGAGAAACTAAAGGTTTTTGTTACTCAGATGGAAAAGTGAAACTTTTTATGCCTGATTCACCGGATGAATTGTATGCTTTATTTACGTCTAAAGAACATGCGTGTATGGAATTTAAAAAACTTGTGTGTGGATATAACAATCACTTTGCTTTCACTTCATTTGGTGTAAAGTACGATAAGGAATTATTTAAAGCATACAAAGGTATTTACACATTTAGAGTTCAGGGATAAGTATATCATTATGTAAATAAACTTATGTCGGATAATAATATGCCTTCTTATATGCAATTATATTTTTACAATATAGATAATGAACTCCAAAATCGAATTAAAACTTTAGAAAGTCTAGTAGAATCCACTTTGCTTCTTCTAATTGAAATCTTGAAGGTAAATCCGTATAGTAAATTCTTTAGATCTCTAAGTAAGATAACCGATTTGCAAGAACATAAAATACAAATAAGATGTTACGCAGGACTCGATCAAAGAGTCTTTAATACTCCATCGACGTCTCAAATAGCTGCAGTATGGGTTGAGGATGATGAAAATGCAAATATTCGTGTTTGTGATAGTACTATGTATGGACATTCTGGTGATTCGCATAGGGTTCATTATTATTATGGGCGTTGTGATCCTGTGCGATACCCTTTGCTTTTCCCGTTTGGTGAATGTGGTTGGCATGAAGGTATTCACAAATACGAAAAACACATCTTCTCAGCTTGTGTAGTTGGTCGACCATGTTTCTAATTCTAATATAATAAATTCTGCAGCTCAAATTATTGAAAAAGAGGCTAAAGGTTTGTTCATGTACTTTTCTGTGTCTTTCTTATATCTCCATGGATGTAATGTTTGAAGTAAATAAAAAATTTGTTACATTTTTCCTCGTGCAGTGCTTAAGGAAACAAAGAAATGATAACAAGTATCATGTCGTGAATACTATTCGTACAAGTTACAGATTAGACCTTCTGGTAAGTTTGTATTGTTTTATACTGGCATACTTTTCCAACAATATGTTGTAGTTATGTATGTTAAGACAGAGATATCTAGATTAGATTATTTTCGTAATAATCGAAAAAAAATTTCTGCTGAACTTTATCAAGGTATTGTAGATAGTGTACATAGAGGAGAAACTAGAGGGTACAAAATTGGAAAAAAGAAAGTTGTTTTACCACAATCCTTTATATGTGGATCTAGAAATATGCTAAGGAGGTACTTAGATGCTATGACTCTTCTCCAACGTTATGGAAAACCAGATTTATTCCTAACTATAACATGTAATCTAAATTGACCAGAAATTAAACAAGAATTAAAACACAATGATGATGTTCAAAATCGACTTGATTTGATTATACGTGTATTTAGAGCAAAATTAGAAGAACTTAAAAATGATTTGTATAAAAATAATATTTTTGGTCCTGTTATTGCTCATATATATGTGATTGAATTTCAAAAAAGAGGGCTCCCTCACACACATCTATTATTGATTTTTAACTGTGGTTATAAATTTTTTTTCACTGAACAAGTTGATAGGATAGTCTTTTGTGAAATTCCTGATGAAAATACACATCCTCATCTCCATTCTATTATTGTAAAGCATAATATGCATGGTCCTTGTGGAAATCTGAATTCGAAAAATGTATGTATGGTGACAAATAGCAGTTGTAAAAATAAATATCCAAAATATTATTGTAATAATACTATACTTGGAGGTAATTCGTACCCGTTGTATAGGCGGCGTAATAATGGTATTTGTGTTCAAGTGAGAGGTCAAATGTTAGACAATCAATGGGTTATACCATATAATCTTTATTTAAGTGCAAAGTTTGACTGTCATATCAATGTTAAAGTATGCCCTTTTGTTAAAACTGTAAAATATTTGTACAAATATGTATACAAAGGACATGATCATATTAATTTTTTCGTTGAAAAAAATGAGACAGACAAAGATATCGATGAAATTTCTACTTACCAATTTGTTAGATGGATATCTCCACCTGAAGCTATGTGGAGGATTTTTTTTCTTTCAATTTGTCAGAAATCTGTCCAATTATTTGTGCTCTACAACTTCATATTGAAGATCGTCAACGTGTAGCTTACAAAAATACGAATGATTTATTTGCTATTATTACGAATGAAAATACAAGAAGAATAATGTTAACTGAGTTTTTCCAAGTGAATAAAGTAAACGAATTTGCTCGAATGCTTTTGTATCAAGATTTTCTTAAACATTTTTGTTTGGAATGCAAATAACAAAATTTAGACTCCCAAAAAGAAACAGATTGTTATAGTATGAATTGTCTCAGTGAATCCATCTGAAGGAGAACAATATTTTCTTCGCCTTCTTCTAAATCATATTAGAGGCCCAACATCATTTGACGATATAAGAACTTTCAATGGGGTAAATATCGGTACATTTCGAGAAGCTGCACTTCTACATGGTTTATTAAATGAAGACAATCGTTGTGAAGAATGTTTATCCGAATCCATTATTTACGAAATTCCTTATTCTTTAAGATGTCTGTTTGCTACGCTTCTTACTCTGTGCAACCCCAATAATCCAAAGTTATTATGGGATAAATTTAAGCCTTACATGACTGATGATTATGTACATCAAAATATGCCTATTGAAGTTGTTGAAAAACGAGCTCTGGAGGATATAAGTTCTATTTTAGAATCACTTGGTAAAAATATAAATGATTATGGAATAGTGTCGTTTAACATAAATATAGATGACAATGAAAGATTATTGAAAATGGTTGCAAAGAAATCAACAAATTTGGATATTGAAAGAGATTTTAATTGTGCAGCAACATTAAATAAAGAACAACAGTTTGCTTATGATATGATTATGGAAAGAGTAAAAGCTGAATCAAGTGGCACTTTTTTCATTGATGGTCTAGGCGGGAAAGGTAAGACTTTTTTGTATAGGGCACTCCTAGCTAGTGTGAGATGTCGACATTTAATTGCTTTGGCAACTGCATCGTCTGGAGTGGCTGCATCTCTATTACCTGGAGGTCGAACTACTCATTCAAGATTTAAAATCCCTTTAGAAACTAAAGGAGAAGTTAACTGCTCTGTTAGCAAACAATCGGCCTTGGGAATTTTACTAAAAATGTTAAGGCTACTAATTTAGGATAAGGCGCCTATGGTAAATCGTTGTGCTATAGAAGCTGTAGATAAAATGCTTAGAGATATTACTGATTGTAACTTACCTTTTGGTGAAAAAGTGATAGTTTTTGGAGGAGATTTTAGACAGGTTTTGCCAGTTGTACCTAAAGGAAACAAAGAAGACATAGTCAAAGCAAGCCTGATTTACTCATATTTATGGCATTTTTTCATACATTTATCATTGGTTGAAAATATGAGAGCGAAGTCCGATCCACGTTTTTTGAATACTTACTTAAATTTGGAGATGGAATTGAACAAGAACATACTTATAAGTGTATTAAGCTACCAAATAGTATAGTTTTACTATTCCAAGATGAAATTACGTCTTTAAAACATTTGATACATTGTGTATTTCCTAATATAGAAGCATATGCCGATCATTTACATACAATGGTGAATCATGTTATTCTTACGCATACAAATGAATCTATGGACTATATTAATGGACTTTTGGTTGAACAAATTCCTGGTCAAAGTTTCTCGTACTATAGTTTCGATGAAGCAATGGAGAAATCAAAATAAAGCCTACAGGAAGACTTCTTGAATACTTTGACACCAAATGGTATTCCACCTCATGATTTGAAACTTAAGGTGAATTGTTCTGTAATGTTATTATGGAATATCAATCCTTCTGAGGGATTATGCAATGGAACACGCCTTACTTGTCGAAAATTTCAGAGAAATGTTATTCTTGCTGAAATCACAATTGGTGAATATCGTGGAAAACAAGTTTTCTTACCTAGGATCCCATTTATAGGGTTGGACATGGTCCGATTCGGTTCGATTCTAACGAGAACCAAACCGACCCATAATTTTCGGATATTTAGTAAGTGGAACCGTCGGATCCAAATTTAATTATGGAACCGTTAGGGTTCGGTTCCGAGGTTCAGTATTATAATTAAATTTTTTAATATATACAAAGTTACATTAATTTAATTAACGATATGTTCAATCTTAGCTCTTACCAAATAATGTAGTCCAATCTTATGTGTCTTTTACGTCTCTCTTTGTTGAATTCTTCATAAATTTGATTATTAAAATCATAGGAAGGGAAAGATAGCGAGCTCAAAATAATTAAGAGAGACGTTATAGAGTTTTAATTCGATTTTCTCCAATAGAAACGACACTACAGTAGAGTAACAGATTTGGATAAAATTGAGGTCAATTTGATTAAGTTGACTTTGAACTTAAAATTAGAAATAGGAAAATCATATTTTTTTTTGTTTGAACTAAATTAACTAGTTAACAAATTTATTTATAAAAAATAAAATAATTTTGCTCATTTAAAATAAATTAATTAAAAAAATTAGGGAGATTTAGTTCTTTAAGTCTTGGCCTAGAACCGAGAACTAAACCATACCCGTCGGTTCTCGATTCAAATACCTATTCGGGTATTTAACTTGAGAAGAACCGTCGGGTTCGGTTCGGTTCGGTTCGGGAGTTTTGTCCAGCCCTATCCATTTATACCTCTTAAAACTGATCAAACTACAATTCCATTTAAAAGGACTTAGTTCCCAATTAGACCGTGCTTTGCATTGACAATAAATAAAGCTCAGGGTCAAACACTTGATTTCGTAGGTTTGTATCTTCCAGAACCAGTTTTTTGCCATCGTCAGTTATATGTAGCATTATTGGGAGCAAAAAAAGTAAATCTATAAAAGTTCTACTGAAATTGTCGAACTCAAATGATACGCACAACTTATGTACTAAAAATATTGTGTACAAGGAAGTTCTTTTGTTTGTACATCCATAGAACTGCAACTTTCTCATAGGTATATGTTAAATATATTGCAATTTTTCTCTTTGTCTATGACTTCCCCGACGGTTGTCCTACATGAAATGGCAATTTTTTTTCCTAGAAAAATGGGAGTATTAGATTGCTTTAGCTAAGTTTTTTCCACTGTCAGTTTATTAAATTTGACATTCCATTCAGTTCAAAGTCAAAATGTATGATTGTACACTTGTTCTACTGATTTTCATACTTTGTATATTGCAGCGACTATCAGCGAGAATTCAAACGAGACGAGATAGTATATCTTCTGTTCGTTGTCCAAATGTTAGGTATGCTTCCATTGTTTTGGCTTTGCCGGCCTTTAATTTTATCTTATTGATTTCATAAATTCATGATAGTCAAATCTTCATGAAAAAAGGATCCCCTGAGTATCGTTATGAATTTTTTTGTTGTCTTCAACGCTGTGATATATCTCGTGCTGATGTGGATTTCTTAAATACAATGATTGAAGTAAATATTTCAACTATAAGCAGTTGCGTGAAGAATTCAACTCAAATGAACATTGATTTGAAGACAACGAACCCAGAAGGCAGACATAAGATGCGAAACACAGATGCTCATGTATTCACAAACATAAAACAAATCGTTGCAGCTTCAGCAAATAGACCTCTCTTCCAAACAACATCTAAACACACTAAAATAGAGTCAAACAAAGGTCGGAAAGATCTTCTATGCAATTATTTACTGTCCTCTATGTATGTGTTGGATACACTTCATGTTAGAGCCTAAAATTTGAACATTTTTTTCCTTGTACTTCAATTCTTGCTATTTTTGAAGATTTCTTTGTGTATGTATAGAACTTTTCTTAGATGAAATAATGTTACTCTTCCTGCCGTAATTAAAATTTGCAGAGAGACGTCAAAAATATTGTGCTGAGGGATATATGTGTAGTTCGTTGTTGGTGGTAGTAACAACATATATTAGTTAAAGAAAAATCAGCTCTCAAATTTTTTTTTATTTGTTTCTTGTTTATAGTTTTATGTTGGATATTGATTTGTTATATTGAAATGAATTTATAGTCATTTTGTACGGGACATTATCTTTAGCTGAAAATAGGAAATGGTGTAGTATTCTTTAGTTGTGCAGAATTAAAAGTTATTTAAGTGTAAATAGAATATACAAACATATAAGAAAGGTAAATGAAATCAGATTGGCTAATAACAAATTAGATTAACATGAACATTGTTTAGAAAACATTATCACTACATACATGAATAAGTAAAACCTAAAACAATTTAAAATTAAAAAATCTCATAGTTGTGTCAAACTTCCATCTATGGGGTCTTTTTTATAGATCAAAAATTTCGGTAGTTCAAATACGCATGTATCGTCCATTTGTAATTCCTTGAAGGAGAGAAAATGTGCTCAGCCTATAGTAAGACAGCGTATTTCACCATTTGGCTTTAGATTTGTGGTGATATCCCAATTCTGATGTAAAGAGTCGTGGATTTGAACGCTGTGCACAAAATTTGGCAAATGCTGCCCGACAAATCTTTCCGATACATACTGCAAAAGGATGAATGCATTATTAGTCTTGTAGTCATAATTATAGACTGAGCACATATGTAGACTGAAATATTCAAAAAAAAAAAAACATTACAATTTTCCGGTGGCTGTGTCGATTAGGTGTTAACTTTACTTCTAAAATAGGACTATGCGTATTTGAATTGTTGCTTTCTTCACCTTCTTCTAGAATGTCTGAGTCATATTTCACTTCTAACCCAAAATCGTCAATTTTGAGAGAATAAATAGATAAGGACCTGTTTGAGTGAAACATCGGCAAGCCTGGAGTAAGATATGAAAATTTGAAAGACGAAAAATTAATGTAAGTAAATATCGAAAACAGAAGAAACTATATAGGATAAATATAATCTACTTTTTCTTCCTATTTAGATTTGACAAGAGACTCATAGATAGTAAAAATAGACAAATTATTACTAAAACGGGTTCACGAATTGCAAAACTAGACAAATTATTATCGAAAATAACTAATCTCACTCTGCCTAAAAACTACTATTACAGAAGAAAGAAATTATTGAATCACGTGACAACCTACTTAATATGATGCATTTGTATAAATTATTTTCTTGTATATAAAAAAAAAGTTATATTTGTGACGACTTAAATTTTGTGCATAACTTATAGGTAAAAAAATATTAATCCCTCATTTTCTTATAGCAAAAGGTACTTACAAATAAGAAAATATTAACTTAAAAAAAATTAAGTATAAATATTTAGATATTTTTAGTTTTCAAAATTAAATATATTAATAAAAAAATGATACCATGTAGAATGTAAAAAGTTAAGTATAAGTATAAAAAAAAAAAAAAACAGTTAGAGTTTTTTAAAAGTAATAAAAAAAACTTACAATTATCGAAGCTAATTATAGATAAATAAAAATATTAACGTAAACATTTTGAGCTTAAATTTTTAAAATTAATTAATAACAAACAAATAACAAAAAGAAAAAAAAAATTAAACATAAACAAATTCACTCTGTGCACTGAGCTTCCGTGCATGGAGTGGATCCACTCCATGCACGGAGTGTGCTACACGGGCATGCACGGACTCCGTGCACGGAGTGTTAACGTCAATTACATTATTATTATTATTATTATTATTATTATTATTATTATTATTATTATTATTATAGTAAATTTGTTTTACTATCCAATCTTTTTAAATTAAATATAGCTAAATTTTTAAATTAATAATTTTTTTTTATCCATAAGTAGCTTTTACAATTATAAGTATTCTTATTAATACTTTTAAATAACTTGTTGTAATTTTTTTTACTATCATTTTACATTCTAGATAATTTCTTTTTTTTATATTAATATTTAATTTAAGCAACTAAATTTTAACTATAAGTAGCTTTTACAATTATAAGTTTTGTAATTACTTTTAAATTACTTTAAGTGCTTCTTTTACTTATAAGTCATTTTTTTACGGTGTAATCTTTTTTTTATTAGTATTTAATTTACTAAACTAACTATATCTAAATGTCTATACGTATAATTCGTGTAAATATCAAAAATACAAGAATCTATAGGTTATATAAAATTTACTTTTATTTCCTATTTAGATTTGACAGGAGGTTCACGGATAGTGGAAATGGACAAATTATTACCGAAACAGGTTCACGGATTGCAAAAGTAGACACATTATTATTGAAAATAACTGATCTCACTTTTCCCAAAAACAAGTATTTCAGAAAAATAAAATTATTGAAGCACGTAACCACCTACTTAATATAAAGTGTTTCTATACATATTTTTATTGAAGAACGTGACCATCAAAACAATTTTTTTTTTAATTATAAGTAGCTTTCATGACTATATAAGTTTTTTTTATTACTATTAAATAACTTTACATACTTCTTTTATTAATAAGTAACTTTTTACATTCTAGATAGTCTAATCTTTTTATTAATATTTAATTTACTAAACTAACTATAACTAAATATTTATACTTAAAAATTTTGAAGTTAATGTTTTTTACTTATAAGTAACTTTTACAATTATAAGTTCATTTTACTTTTGAATAATATGAAGTGATCTTTTTAGTCACACGTCTTAAAAATAAAGAATAACTTTTATATGAAAAAATATTTTGAAAAAAAATTATTACTAATAAAATAGTAAGATAGGTTCAATACTTGATAGTGTGAAAATGTGGAGAAAGAGTTCTTTGTCACATCAAGGTATGTAGGATAGGCTGAAAACAATATTTAATAATCATTTCACCATTTTCACACGTCATTTCACTGCAATTGTTGCCTCAATTGCGATATTTTTCCATTTTTACATGCGACTTCACTTCATCCAACTCATATTTAATAATTCAATTCAATATTATAAAGAACAGAAACTAAAAGATTCAATCAAAAATAGAAAACAATTATTATACAGTTTTGAAATTAAATTGACATAATTATAATTCTGAACTTATGATTCCATCAAAAGAACAAATTATGGAAGAAAATTTTAGGTATGATATCTTGTCCAGATACGAATTCTTCTTCTTTTTACGGGGTCTTTTCCTTTTCGTTACATCATTTTAACATGAATATTTGATAATCTCAAAATATTGACGAGTTATAGATAGCTACCAAAAATATGTAACATTTATTCTAATTAGTCATTAACATACTCCGATACAATCAGTGAATTACATTACTGTACAATTAGGGAGACTAACGGGGATGAAGAAAATATTCATTATTATATATATCAACTGGAATTTTTCATCTATATATAGTCATCCTATTTGGTGAGACGGATTCCAATGGATGCCCTAAAATAAAGCATTCTATATATTTAAGTACAAAGACTCCACAATTCAGCCTGTAAAAGAAATATTGTATGTTGTACTAAATTATTACATACGAATAATTATACGCTATATTAAATAAGAAATTTTTTCAGCGCTTACCTGTTGTTTGCACAGGGTAGGTATTCTATGATCTCTTGCTTCAGATTTTTATTTCTATGTTTCCTTATATCTCGTCTCACAGCAACAGCTTTGTCAAGCAATAAAGAATTGACCATAGTAAGTGTTGCATTCGCATGTGCCTTCACTTGATCTGGTGTATGCTAATTATGAATACAGTCAAATATCTGGAATTTCCACTCCGAAATATTGACTAAAAAAAGGTACCAAGTATTCCCCGAGCATGGAATTAATAAGTAGTTACACTTTACCCATGGACGACTCTCTACAGGCAATTGACTGTTGGCATGTTGGTTTAGAACAGTTCTGTCTGGTACACCTTTGTAAGTTCCCGCGGCATAATCCCCTTGCCAAATTAGCATAATAGCACACACATTTTCAAATTTAAAGTCCATGATGGCATATTCTTTAGACACGAGGGTGCAACCATCATTAATGAGTTGCCTAAAGAACTTCAACTCCAACTTAATTGCCTGATGGAATAAATAGATACAAATTTAATATGTTAGGTGTAGAATGAAATTAAATGTAATAGCTAAACTTTATTCACCGCAACATTTATATCTGTTGTTTGATCGAATAAGTTTTTTCAACCAATCTCTTCCATACATGTTCCTAGCACTATCTTCCAATAATGCACTGCATATAATTACCTTAGAATTAGTGTTGAATAAATCTAAATTATATTTGACTATTTGGGCCAGTAATAAAGAATTGTCTTTGTAACCTTGGTTCATTGTTCACTATCCAGTTTCTAAGTGTCTTGTACTTTTCCATAGAATAGTCTTCCAAAGGACGTCTCGTAAACAAAGAAGTTCGTATCTGTTTTTCCTTCTTTTTCCTCTCTCTTTGCCGTGTTTCAACACTTTCAACCTATTGAGACGTCGACGTATCCTTTGGTTGATCATCGAGAATTGGATCTCTACCAATAGGAACGTCCTGTTGCGTACAACTTATAATGGCTTCCATATTTGATTGCCACTCAGAAAACTTTTGCAGCGTATTCTTATTTTGTTCAACAACATAATATCGCATGGAATCTAGATTGGTATCCACATAAAAGTGCATGGTTTGGCAATGATCTTCTTGCCATTTTTGTTGTTGTTGGAATAATTGTTCGTCTTTCTCCACCTGTGTGTTAAAGAAATTTGACAATGAAATGTCCATGTAGGAATGCATGGTAGATTGCAGGTAATCCCCTTGCCATTTTTGGTATTGTTCGAAGAGCTGTCTCTAGTTGTCGTAGATTTCTGTTCTCAAATTGCCACATTTATCGTACACATTTTACATTATATCTTGCTTTTGGAGACCCGACAGTTCTACCATTCGGTCTTCAGTCACATAATTGGACGTGTTGAATCCTGAATTAGGCTCTACTGCTAGTGAAATTCTTGAGATACTTGGAATGGTCGTCTCTTGCACATATATGTTATCCCTCCCTTGCTCATAAGTGTCATCGGGGATTTGTTGTGCCACATTATCCAATTGTCCATTAACGATGCGATCTAATACACTATGTTGATTGACACTAGGCAGTTAAAGATTTATGTACCAAGGTGTTTCCAATTCTTCTTTAGTAGGGTGTAACACTGCAATCACCTGAATCTGTAATTGTAATAAAATATCAGAATCATTTTATTAGCTCTTCTTTTGAAATAATTAAATAAAATATAATTATACATTCATTAAACAAATCATACCTCTTAAGTAGCCAGAAAATGCTTAACCATTGTTTCAGTCAAAATTTTATTGGGCCGCCACTTATACATTCTTGGACTTTGCACTGTTTTATATCGACGGCGTCCAAATTTTTTTTCAATTTCTGAAAATGCCTCGTATATCCAATACTGCAAGCAATTACAAATTGCAATTATTATTATTTTTACAAATAAATTAAGCCAATAGAAGAATAAAAGAATACGAAAAACATACCTGGAATGCAAGTGGATACCCTCGTAATGCATACTTGCAATCTGTTTGTTCGTTCTGTTGTACTCTTTGTGCTCTTTGTTATTATAATCAATCTCCATGACCAGTTCATGACAAGGTAATCCAGTGATAAGACAAAATTCTTGCATACCAAACCTAGCAATACAGTCCTCTAATCTTATCCAAACTTCATTATTCTTGCCACAATATACAAGCCATATTACAAATTCAAGTACCAATCTACTACTAAATTGCTCATTTCCTCCCCCATAAAAAAACTCCATACATAAATCCATAAAAATTATTGCACGTTACAGAATATTGATGATTTGAATCTATAAATTCCATAAAATCTTTAAGGTACTCAGGATTTGGATATTGAGTCATGGTCGCAGAAAACCATTGACTTGGAAAAAGTATATATTCCAAAGACATCTACATAAATAATTTTAAAAAAAAATGTAAGCAAATTTAAGAAATTCTAAAATAGAGAACTTATAACATTGTACTTAATTAATCAACGCAACAACGTACATCCCAATAACGAAATCAATCACACAAAGACGTTGTCGAACAAATATTGCATCGACATTTAATGTAGGATATGAACATCTTTAAAGTAAAGATAGAAAAGAGTACTATAATAGCAATTTCAATAAAAAAACTGTCTATTTATCAAATGAGTACAATCATATCATTTATGAGTTTTAAAATTAAATTTATAGGAACACAATAAAAGGGTAACTTTTTTTAGATTAAGAATATATGCAATTGATTGACCATAGTTCAAACAAAGAACCAAACAGAAAGGCAAAAAAAGGATTCATGCAGTCGACTTTGAATTTATTGGGAATGAAACTTAGTTATGTTGGTGTTTGGGTTACATAGTTGTCAAAATGGAATATTCAATCCTTTGCTTCCATGTGACATGCAATCTCTTACGACTTATTCCATCTCAAAGCTGGAGAAAACAAGCTACAACACTCTATTCCCTCCAGCCCAATCTTATTGAGCAAAATTTTCCTATTGACAATTTAAGTGCTGATACACTTACAACATATGTCATATTATTATCGTTCCTTAAGTTAAACAAACAATGCATGAGAGACAATAGTAATAAACACTTCGACGCTTCAAACATTTCAAAACTTGATTAGAACCATGCAACATACATAGCTAATTTACTAGAAAATCAAGGGACGCAGAAGGAGCTCTTCACATTCAAAACTCACCCATGTTTTTTTCCAAATAAATGCTACATATTCAAACTTTATCCATACTAATGTCACTTTAATCCTTTTTTCTTTTTTTACTCTCCGTCTTTCTTTTTGGTAACTTTCCACCATCCCATTCTTGATTTAATATCAAATCGATAAGCTCAGCATCACAAAGAACCTCTCAACAGATAGAAGAATTCTTAAATTGAAAATTAGTAAAATTGCCTTCGTTCGGAGGGATGTTGCCTCGTGCACGGGGGACCATATCCCTCAATGCACGGAGGCCATATGGCCTCCGTGCACATTTCTGGGGGTGGGACCATAGGCCTCCGTGCACGGAGGGCGGAGACCACTTTTTGGCCACCTCGCACGATGGCTTTCACCTAAATAATGAAATAAATTTTGCAACTAAATGCTTACCTTTGGGGTGGTGATTTCTTCTACTTGCAATTTAAAATCTAGGTTTTGAGATGAAAGGTTTGAGATCTAGGTTTAGAGATAGAAAAAGAGATAAGGATAAGAATGAAATCAAAAAGATTGAAATAAAAATAAATATATATGTGTGGTAGTAAAAGGCTTTCTAGATAAATAATTTGTACTTTATTTTACTTGTTTTATTATTTATTATACATGCATATATTTATATATTTACATATTATTTAAATCAAATGAATTAATTTGTAGCTTTTTTTTTCCTTAAAATGTAAATTTTTTTCGATGTAATTTATATTGGATTATAAGCTATTTCTCTGCTATAGTAAAACTTTACTTCCCAATATCTATTCGATAATTTAATAAGTGTTTTACTAACTCAATTATTCCATGGACACCATTTACATACTATTTTAAGTAGTTCCCATATCTTATGCCTATTCCAAACTTTTACGTTTATTAGTTATATATATATAATATAACAAAGTAATAAGAACTAAGGAAATACTCCTCAATTTTATTGCAGTCATTCTTGTACTATGAATAAAATTTAAAGTAATTTCCATTTCTTATGCCAGTGATTAGATAGTAAGGCATGGCTATTTAGACAACATGGTATGACTATTGATAAGATTTTACTACGTAAATAATTTTATTAGTTTTAAACATTTAAAAAAAAGACTATTTAGTTTGTATTGAGTCTTTATGCCATCTACACCTTTTTTTTTTTATAACTGAGGAAACTGACATATGGACACATTAATACTTTCACCTCATCCTTCCAACATCACGTCTCCAAAATTAAAATATTTATTAAACCATTACGTCTCGGTTTGAAATTCTATAAATAAGCTAACAAATTGCTTCAATTTCACATCTACGAAAACAAAGAGATTATCATTACCATTTACAGCTTCCATACTATAACACATTCTAACTTGTATTTACATAACCTTCTTCTTCTTTCTCCATATTAACTACTATCTTACATTTATAGCTATATTTATCTACGGATAAAAAAATGGCTGTACCTCATAAATCCACACCACAAATTTCAGCTTCGGAGACTAATTGGTCAGCAAAAGTTATCATCCCAGGAAAACAATCCCCAAAGACTGCTCGAAATTCTAATAGCCGTTACCAAAATCTTACTCTCATGGATTTAGAGGTATATATATTTTTCGTTCCAATAATTTTTTGCCTATCACTATACCTATGTGTTTCATAAATATCTTCAAAATTTTCTAATGTTCATTAGGGAAACAGAGTGACAGCAACAATGTATGATACCAATATCACTGCACTAAACAATGAGTTCCAACTTGGAAAAAAACACGTTGTCTTAAACGCAACCGTTAAAGATTACAAAAGTGAATTTCGGAGTTCTCCCAGTCAAAAAATTTGGAATATAACAGGCAGAACGAAGGTTGAGGAATTAAATGAGGATAACTTGAATCTCCTATTCTCAAAATATGAACTCACTCCATTTGATCAACTGGAGAGGCATATGGACAAGAATACAGACATAAGTAAGATTTCTAATATATTAAACTTAAACTAATAATTTCATATAATGTTTCCTAGTTTATTTTTTTCGTTCAAATTTATTTCATGCAAAAAAACATAAAAAAAAAAACACTTTACGTGACCTTCTCATAGGTGTGATGGGTGTCGTTATAGCTGTTCGACAAAAAACGACTTATTCAAACTAACTTCGGTACACAAGCCTATCTACAAGATGTTATCTTGATAGACAAACAGTTTAAAACTGTAATGTTAACATTATGGGACTGCTTTGTCGAACAGGAATGCACTACAATAATTGAAAACCTTGCATATAGACCTGTCATATGGTTTACAAATCTCAAGGTTTCTTCTTTCAACGGTAAATTCATTTTACGAATAGTACTTCATACAATGCTATTATGATTTTTTTAAGGAAAAAATTTCATGTAAATCATTCCTAATTTTTTTTGCAGGCATCACACTTTTAACCAAAGTAAATAGCAGTTTTTTCATTGACGTTCAACTATTGGCCATTGCAGAGTACAAAGAATGGTACTACAACATACCCAACACACATTTTGCTTTTACAGCTTCTCGTAAAAAAACAAAAAAAAGAAGAGTATTTTAGAACTAAATTTTTCACTATTTTTTGCAGGGTTGAAGCTAACAAAGAAACACTTGACAAGATGATAGAAAATAAACCTTTTATTACTGTCAGCCGACCAAAACTTTCTCCTCCAACTAAGAATGAATTGACACCAATTGAGGATTTACTAGGAGTCTACCTAACGGTAATTTTATACTCAGGAAAACATTCTCTCTATATTTCATAACGCACAATATAGCAACATCACGCATTTTCCTTCGTACTACCCCCCTATCTAATTACAGAAGGCATATATTTTAAGAGAAAAAATTCTACTAGGTGAAAGCAAATTGGAAAATAGTATCAAGAAACCAAAAATTTTGGTATATGTCTTGCAACAACTGCAAGAAGATGTCCAATGCAAACTTTGGAGAAATTTATAAATGTCACTTTTGTAAATATGAACATGCAAAAGCTATCCCAAGGTAACTTCTTCCATTACATGTAAGTTCAAATTTTACTAATAATTACTTCATGAACAAGGTACATAAATTATAGTTGGAAAAAAAATATTTTTATGGTAAATGCTTTCATTCAACTTGAAGACAAATCTGGTTCATTAGATGGAACCATCATAGGAGATGCAGCAGAGGTGTTATTGGAAAGTGATGCCAATGCCATAATGGACCATCTTCAAAAGATAAAACATCACGTCTGACATCCTTCAATAATACTTTCTTTCTTCACAACAAATATGCTGCTGTATTGAAAAATATATTTCGTCATCACAGGAGCGAAATACAAAATTCAATGATGTCATAAAATTGGAAAGTGATACGGAGATGCTGTTTTACCTAAAAACGAAAGAAAAGCGCTACGACCCACCTGAGTACCGTTTCGAAATCATATTTTTATTCAACTACTCCACGCCGACTGAAATGAATTCCTCAACTATCCCAAATGATCCGAACATGCCAACTGAAATGAAAGAAAGTTCTGACAATAAACATGCAAAAGGCAAGAACAAAGTTCATGGCCAACCCGATGAAAATTCCATAGCCGCTGAAAAAATCACTCCACCACATGCAAAAAAGGTCTCTCTTCCAACCATCAAACGTACCTATTGAAGCAAAATCAAAACCCAAAAAAAGACTCACATGGGCTATAAAACTGATGATCAAACCACTATGATCCATTCCAAAAAAAAAAAAAACATGAGTGAACAACATCTACATTACTTTTGTGACAATAGGCAGCATTGTTTTATTTTATAGTTTTTGAAGAAGGTAACATGATCAGCCTATTTCTATCTTTACGTTAACGGCCCAAATTGTATACCTTCGGGTAAAGACTATGTATAACACTACCGAATGGCAATACATTTCTACTTTTGACTATAATAAATTGTTGTACATATTTCAGTTTCTTTATTATCTTTTCGTTCTAAATAATACAGTTTTTAAGTTAATTAGAAATAATAAAAATTTATGATGCAAAAAACAAGAGAAAAAAATATTTAAAAAATTTAAAAATTGTGATAGAGTTTAAAAATTTAATTCAAATAATTACAATGAAACGTAAAATTTAGTAATTCAAAATTTAACAGATTACTTTCTTAAACAATATATAAATATTATTTAATTAAATAGAAAAATTAAACAAATTAAATTTACAAATATTAAACAAAGAATATATAAATATTTTTTTATTGAACTGAAATTTAAAGAAATAAATTTTATCTTAAAGAAAAAAAATAAAAAGAAAAAAGGAATTTATAATGTGAGCAAAACAAACTCATAAAAATATTATGTAATTAAATAAATTAAAGTTATAAAAATCAGACAAACAATATTCATATTATTTCATTAAAACTGAGGAAGACAAATTTTATTGTAAAGAGAAAAAAATTAAAACGAATTTTAAATGCAAAAACAAGAATTATATTATTAACATAATCATTTAAATTAAAACTAGGCATTTAAAAGAATACTCTCCGTGTACGGAAATGAATCTCTCCGCCCACGGAGAGTCTCGTTTCTAAAAAGGAGAAAACTCTTCTTTTTAGGACAATTCTAAAAAGGAGAGTTTTCTCCTCTTGAAAAGAGAGTTCCTCTCCGTGACAGGAAAACTTTCCTTTCAAAAGAAGAATTTAATTTATTATTGCTTTATGAGAGTACTTCATGAAAGATGTTTCAGAAATCCACGCGCAAGTATTGAAAGAATCTAAATTTTAATGAAGTCTATTAAAAATTGAAAATCTGAATTCAGATTTCCTAAATTCCAATAAAATATAAATCTAAGGCTTATTTTGACAAGTTATAATTTTTTATAAAAATTGTTTTTTTCTATTTCAATTTTTCAAATTCTTTTTTGTAATTACTATATGGAATCTTTCCAATTAATATCACGATAGCTTACCTCAAATGATATTTTTATAACCAATTGATTCGCTTCTTCTTCAAATAGTAAATTCGTATCAACATTCAAAATGCTAATATCACATCCAAAATAATTCTGCCCTAGTATTAAAATACAAACTACAATCTCATCCAATAACTACAAATCTTAAGATATAGTTTTTCAACACAAAGATCCAGCACAAGTGTCTCCACTAGTTTACCCATTTTCATATCCATCAGCTTTGATCACTTTACCTTAGGGAGTTTTGAGGATGATAATTACGAAAACCCATTTCATAGCGCTACCATATCGTTATAAATCTGTGATTCAACATACACGTATACAAAATGGAACCTAGTTATAGAAAAAATGAAATTCTAGACAAATTTGTACTTGTAACAAAAAAACAAATGCATATTTGCACACAGACTTGGTCAATTAAGAATGATTCACTTTGCATCTAGACAAAGACAAAAATAATAAATGAGTTAATAGGAGACACTTTTTCTCAACTTTTTGAGAACACTACCCAAATATACAGAACAGAACCTAGTTAGGGATGGCATCGCCCCATTTACGTACCCGTTTATTTATTTATTTTAATTTTCAATAATTCATTTTAATACCCCCATTCATTCAAGTGAAACAATAATATAGTTATCAAAATTTTAATTAATTAATCTATTTTTAAAAGTTAAATTATTCGAATATACTTGATGAATTAAGGTTTTTATTGTTTGTCATATTTCCTAAATAATTTTAGTTACTATATTCTATAAGAATTAATGAAATTTCGTGGAATTTTTCTATTAGGACTTGTTTGAAACCATTTATTTCCTAATAATAAATTTTAGAATGGTAGATTGATGGAAAATGTGTTGCTAAAAAAATGAGGAAAAGTTCTTGATTTACGTATAATATTTTTCTATTAAAGAATGTGTATTGAAAAGAAGAGGGGAAAATGTATTTTATAAATAATGGGAATCAAACAAGGGCTTCATATATTGAATTTTTTTAAAAAAATAAAAATAAAAAAAAGGCGGGATAGGGTAGGTCGGGAACCCCATTACCCGTACCTGCTTCGGGGCAGAATTCCCCCCTTCCTCGATTCACTGATTAAGCAAGTAATCCCAACCCCGTTCAGGACGGATCCCCACAGGTATCGAGTTTGACGAGTATTTTTGCCTTCCCAAAACCTAGTTATAGAAAAATTGGCATGTGTACATTTTTACTTTATAAGCCTATATTTGGCTCATATTTATAAGCTTTATATAAACACTCAATTAATTTTTTATCTACACATTTAAAAGATCCACAAATATTGTCCACTTATCCGTCACTCATTTCTATCTATTTATAATTAAAATTAGTTATAAACGCTTTCCAAACTTAATTTAAATTTTCATCTTCTGGAGGTGGAGTAGAACTAAACAAAGCAAATTCAACAATTTTTGAAAATATTAAACCGTAATAACGACGGAAATGCAGTCACAGTTTTTGGAAGATTAGCAATAATGATTGAAATTTTATTTATTTCCGAAAGAGAAGAGGATGAAGTGGTGGTTGTTGGAAGCAAAGAAAAGAGAATGAATAAATTGGGTTTTGTAGGGAAGCATAATTGGCGTGCTTTAAAAGTGAAAAGGCAAAATTTAGCTCCAAGAACTTTTTGACCAATTTTGTTAGTTAAGGGGTTTTAAGGCATTTTTAACCATTTTAGAAAGTACTTTAGAGGCCTTTTAAACTTAAAACAAGAATTTCAACAACTCAAAACATTCTTATTTAGACTCTGATGCCCCGAACTTTATTATCAATGTGAAAAACTATCTACAGAAAATTGCATGCAGTGATTTTGACCCAGAACATTATCAAATAATAATAATAATAATAATCTGATAAGAGCAGACACTTTAGATAAAAAAAAAATCAATGGAACTTCAAAGAAAAATAAATTGTTTATGGAAGCCATACCTATGTGGGGGAATGTGAGATATCTTGTCCCATTTGTCTCTAGTCATGTCCCCGTAAAGTAAAGCTAGACGTAAGGAGCCCTTTATAGTCAAATATTTCTGACGCGATGCGAAACAAGGAATTCAAGCAAAAACCTTAAGAACAAGAAATTTGAAATCCACCAAATTATGAAGAAAAATAAACTTACGAAATTTTATTAATGAATGATAAAAAACGAAATAACCTCTTTAGGAAATATCCAAGTTGTTCCTCAGGGAAATTTTTTAGCATTTCTTTCAAAGCTGGTGGTAGACTTTTGCCGACCTACAACGACTTGGGGAAATCGTGGGGCCACTTCAAAGCTTTCCAGTTCCTCTACTGGAGCGGTCTGGGGCTCGTCATCAATTATGCGAGTGTCGTGAGAAGCTTCTTCAATTATTCTCCTGTATTCAGGCCTGACTGTATTTTCATGGTGGCCCATTCTCTCGAGGTATCGACCATTTTGACGTCTTTCGTCGATTTCCATTAGTATAACGTTTACACTCCTTGGTTTGACATTTCGTATGGAGCTCAAATAACATTCTTTAGCACTCTGCTGGTCATCCCTGATCGTGGTAATACCCCGTTATGTAGGGAACTTCAAGTAGAGGTGATGAATTGAAGTTACCGCCCATAAATCTTTCAACGAAGGTCTTCCCAATACCCCATGCTAGGCAGAATGATGATTTACCACCAAGAATTCCATAAAATTGTGAGTCGTCAGTGGCGCTACTCCCATTTTTGTCACCAAAGTGATTTTACCTCGAAGAATGATGTTATCACTTGTAAACTCGTACAGGATGGTAGTTACTAGGGTCAGTTCGTGGCCAACCTCCATTTTTTCAAAGGTGGACCTATATATTATGTTGACCGAACTCCCGTTGTCTACCAGCATCCTTTTGAGGTAGATCCTAGCCACTATTTCCCTTACAATTAGGCCATCACAGTGTGGATAATATATACCTACAACATCATTTTGAGTAAATATAATTGGTTGGACCTCCATTTGATTGGAAGATTGGCCACTATTAACTATGAAGCTTGCCATTAGGGGGTCATTAGCTTTCCAAGCATAGTTCCTCTAAACTTTCCTTGTCTCGCCACCTACATACTGTCTTCATATGGTATTGATTTCTCGAACGAGCTCACGTCCAGTGTTTGATGAAGGACTCCTTCAGTGACTTCGACCTTCTTCAAGTCTTGCACGATTTTCCCCATGCCTGCATGAGTTGTCCTTATTGGGTCGATGGTTTCCATTATTCCTTTATTGCCAACACTATCGAAGGGTCTCATCTCTTTAAGGGCGTTCGTTCTCCTTTGGTTGTTTTGGTATTTTGCTATGCCCCAACATCCAACTGTGTTGTAACCGTGGAAATGATGGTAGGTGCAATATAGAGGTGCTTCATCCCTAATTCAAGGTCCTGCACCTTGTCCTCTTCCTCCTCATCCATGAGTTGGTCACTAAGGTGGTCTCTCTTAGTATACCTCAATGGTGGGATTTACTTCCTCGTAGGTCAAAGTCGGGACTGCGTTTAGTGTTGATGTCGCTAGTGCTTGTCCTGGATTTGGAGAGGTGGATGGTCCGGCTTGTTGGTCAATCAAATGTGACGTTGACCTCTTCCTCTTTGCATTTGAGGAAGTGGGAGACCTCGATTTTCCCTCTTTCGATGATTTCTCGTCTAATCATTTCCAGTAGGGTGTCGTAACTAGCAGGGCCCTTATTTTGTACATCCTTACAGAAAAGTGAATTCATGTCTAATTCTCCTCTTAGGGCAGTTAATACTTCCCTATTTGTGACCTGCACATAATAGGTCATTTCATCTATGAAGTGGGTCAAAAAGCTCTTCAGCGACTCTCCCGGTTGCTGCCTCATATCTTGTGAACATTAAATGGGCCCTTTACCTTCCTTGCTTGTAGCAAAGCGTTTAAGAAAGACTTTCTTGAAATCAGGCCAACTTTGTATACTTCCAGCCTCCAATCTAGTGTACTATACTTCGGCTGCTCCATTAAGGGTCACGTAAAAGGCTCTACATTTCATTGTCGGCGTAGCACCTCTTAGTCCCATGTGAGTTTTGAAATTGTTGAGGTACTTTGTAGTGTCTCATCTTCCATCATATTTTTTTGTATTTTGGGTAGTGTAAAGTGGTTCAGTTTAATTTCTCGTGAAAAAGGAAAGTTGTCATCGTCGTCATCGAGGTCACAGGACCTCTATGGTTCGTCAAAGTTACCTCTTTCTCCATTGGGGGCCTCTACAGGTAGTTAGGGTTTCTCTGCTCGTTGTCTTATTGTTGTTCTTCTTTCTCGCCTATTTCTAGGCGGAGGATTAGCACTGCCGCCAGCAGGCTTGTTATGCACTCCCAACTGAGGTTCCTTATACTACCTATTCCTAGGTGCAGGAGGACATTGGTCGTGTATGTTCCTAGGCTATCCTGGGCTTAGTCTATCAAAAACGCTAACTAAACTTATTGGTGGGTTTTATGGATTGTATTTTGGTGGAAAACTAAAAGGGACTTTGGCATAATGGTCCGAAGTGTAATTTGTTGAAGTGTCTACCCCTATCTATCTCTCCTTGGGATTTTCTTTCCTTTGATATTACAGGTATTCCACTCTTTGGCTTTGAACCTAGTCTTCATCATCATAGTAATTGCCTTGGAGGGAGGCATTACCCAGAGGGATATATGGAGGAATTGGATATCCTCCTTGGCCCCGTATGCTTCTCAATAGCTCTTACATGGCAATGTTTTTCAGAGTAATATTTCTCATATTCTCAACCATCGTGGCTACCTCCCTCGTGAGCCTGGCCGCTAGTCCAGACCTTCCCTTGACCTATCCATAAGTCACTTCTCCTATTTGGCGGCTGAAATCTGTGATGAGACATTAGGACTGTGTGCGAGGGTTTCTTTTCTTCAGGGTGTTCTCTAGTCCTTCGAGGAGCGGGTTCCTCTCCTTTAGTACTCTTGCTATTTTTTTCAAGTTTTTCTTTGTCGTAAACGATGCTTTCTCTTTTTTAAAGAACAGGGATCGTGTAAAACAAGCTTCTTCCCTTTTTCAGTGATCCTTTCTTCAAGGATACTTCCTTTCGTTCAAAATGCTTACGGTTTCTTTCAAAACTTTGAAAATTCTTGGCTTTTCTCCACAGGATTTTCATGGTTAACTGTTCCAAGCTTCCCACAGACGGCGTCAATCTGTTGACCTCCAAAAATGGCCAACAGGTGTTGTTTGAATACAATGCACAGGTGAACGTTTCCTTTAATATGTTGACGATATATGTGTATATGTGGGAAAAAAAGATAAAAACACTGGAGAAATATAATATGTTCTCTTTTTCATTCAAAGATTCATCCCTTAAAATGATACAAGAATTAGCTATTTATAGTGATCACGTTGAAGTGGTCATCGTTAGATCTGATCCACATGGCCTGATCTGCTAGACCTTGTCGTCACATCTATCGTACCTCACATTAATTACATTAATAAACATTTGACAAGGGGTCAATCACTCTACATTCCTAGGCTGACATCCCTGACATCTATTTGATGAGCACGTCACATCAATCGATTCCTAAGATGCGCCTATCAGGCCTCTTATGGTCGTCAAGGACTTCGGAAGCTATGAAGTTTAGCAGTGAGAAGTAAACCCACCTCGAATGCATAAGGGCTAAAACCACTTCAGATAACTCTAGTGAAACAACCTTATCGTTCAATGAAACAACCTCCGCCGTCAACCTTTTTATAACTCTTTTGATCCAATGTCACGTGTATGAATATGGGGCTTCCACGTAGACCCCATTGGACCGTAATGTATGAGCAACACAATCCACCTACAAGTAAGAAATTGATTGAATTCGAATCTCCGCTCCTCAGCAAGATTCAATTTGGAGGCAAGGGAAACTAGGCAACTTACAAATGCTTTTCCCAAAAAATGGATTGAGACTTTCCGAATCCATTACTTGAATTACCTAATTCGCAATCATTATCAGATGTGTCAAGTCCAAATTATAATTAGTAATTTTCAAATTTGTAATTGACAATTTTCTAAGTCAAAATAAAGTCCTAATTGAATTGTATTAAGAGTTTGCAATCAAAGTCAAAATAGTTAAAGAATTGTAGTATGGGTTTTGAAAGAGTTCAAGATGTCAAAGATGTTCAAAAAGATCACATATCATCAATGGAATGAAATTAGAAGTCTAAGAAGTGTCAAAGATCCACAGGTTGGGTCTAAATAAATCGATCATCTAAACTTTCAAGTTTTATCAGAGCCAAATTGCATTCCTTGACCCAATTTTATCTAGAAGAGCCAATCACATTCTAATGATGTATCTGCATATGAGAAAAATATTCGTGAGGCTTATAAGCAGTTGTTCCACAAAAGTCTTAGGGTAAAGAGGCCCAATAGAACTATTCTCAAAAAGGTTAATGAGCTCAAGCTCGAGAGAGAAAAACTTGTATTTGACCTTCAGGAGTCTACCAAAAGCATTAGTTAAATGTTGTGGATGTATCCATAGAAACTAGGATTAAGACCCTTATGATTGACCTTGAGGAGTCTACTAGAAGCCTTAGTGAGTTGAGAGTTGTAAAAGAGTCCCTAGAGTTTAAGGATAAAACCCTTATGAGCAATCTTGAGAAGTCTAACACTCAACTTCATGCCTTCTAGTGTGGATCCAAGAAACTTGACAACATGATAGATCTAAATAAAATAGTTAGTGATAGAGGAGGTTTAAGCTTTAATGTAACAAATTCTCCAACCACTTCATCTTCAAAAAATAAGTTTGCACCTACCTCAAAGCTTTAGGTTCAAAACTTGAAACCTAGAGTTGCTCTTAGGTTAATCCTCACGTGTTACCATTATGATAAGGTAAAACACATAAGACCTAAGTGTCACGAGCTCCTAAATAGGAACAAGACCAAGAATATAGATGTCTGAGGAGCGAAATCATCTGTACAACATAGATTTTCTCCAGCTAAGTTTCAAAATATGAAACCTAAGATTGTTACTAAATTTGCTCCCACATGTCATGATTGTGATGTTTTAGGTCACATTAGACCTAATTGTCATAAGTCCTTGGTTATGTACAACAATCATGATCTAACCACTCAAGTTAGTTTCTTGACTAACCAAGTGAGTCACTTGATTAAATTGATGACTCAATTAATTCAGATTACTTCTTCTAAGAAGATTTGGGTCAAGAAGAGTAAACTCACATTCTAAGTGATGTTCCTCATGTTGCTCTTCATGGTAATAACACTTGTGTGCCTCGTTGATTAGGTACTTATGTGTATGCATCTGCATTTTTCATAATATCTATACATTCATGTATGCACATCCATTCAATCTTTAGGAGGAGTTTCTTTTTGCATATTTACTTTTGTAATAAAAAATAAATAAATAATGAGTTTTTTTTATTGGACATGTTATTTTGTGATCGAGTACTAGTAAAGTTCATGTATGGTAAATTAAATTTTCATAAATTTATTTAGAACTTGTTTGCAGTACTTGGTATAGATTATTACATGTATCTTCTGCACTGCACACGTTAAACTCTTGTGAGTGGGTTTTGCTCACATGTCTATGATTTGGAATGGTAGTAATCTGTAGGTGGGTTGACTGTGAATATGAAATGAACTTGAACTGGATTGATCTAAACTCTTGTATATTCTCCATTATGGAAAAATATGTTAATGATTCAAATTTTTAAATTTACGAAAAAATGAGATAATACTTATACTCTTCTTTGGAGTCCTCGGCCCAAAGCTCATTAGAGGAGTCATCTTAGTAGTTTAATGAAAAGAGATTGCACATAGGATATAAATAAAATAATTAAGAGAAAAAAACATATATATGTGCTACTTGATAGGGAAAAATCTATGAGATTTTTATTTAAAAGGTCCTAATAGCACCGAGTTTAACTTCATACTTTGAGGAAAATATCCATTCACCAATGATTTTTTGCATGTCCTTTCTCTTTAATTTAAGGTTTTGAGACTTGCTTATAGGAGTTTAGTGGCACTTATCACACGTGTAGCATATACAATTTTTTTATTTGTTGTTCATAACTAAAAGGGGTAGAGATATGTATTTATTTCAGAGAGTTGATTATATGAGTTAGAAGGAGAATTTTAAATTTTTTTTTATTGATAGCTGTCTTGGAGGAGTCATCTAGTATATTTACTGAAGTTTCATTATTGATATAGAGATATATTTTGTCTATATTGATATAAAATTCTATGATTTATTTCGAAGTTTATAATTCAAATGGCATTGCATGCTTTGGTGTTACACGTATTTTATTATATTGTTTTCTTTAACATAATTATATGATTTTGGTTTTAGTAGTTTCCTCGTGCATTTCATGTGGTATTGTAGTTTTCCATGTATTTCAGAAAATAGGTCGACAAGTTGCTGAAGTATAGTTTGAAAAGTGTCTATTAAGTAGATATAGTGGACTTTTGACTCTGAAATATTTGATTTTGTCAAGTAATGCCAAAAGGGGAGATTGTTAAATCCAAATTATAATTAGCAATTTTCAAATTTGTAATTGGCAATTTAAGTCAAAATTAGGCCGTAGTTGAATTGTATTAGAAGTTGTAATCAAAGTCAAGATAGTTAAGATTGGTATTATAGGCCTTGAAGTCTAAGATGTCAAAAATATCCAAGAAGATAACATATGATCAATGAAATGCAATTAGAAGTGTAAAAAGTGTCAAAGATCCACATGTCGGATCTAAATAAATCGATCATCTAAACTGTCAAGATGAATCCACAAATGCTTCCTTTAGGACCGCTTTTTAAGTCCTTATCTTATATTTCGATTCCCCTGTTTTTAGTTTTTCTCAAAGAAAAATGATCTTCACTTCATCTTCCTTGGAATGTTAGGTGGAGAAATTAACATTGTACAGGAATAGATTTGAGTTAATTGTTTCAATCCTCATTCATCTTTAAATAGGGCCACGCTTTACTGGACTTCAAATTGCACTAAAATACTCACTGAACTTTCAAAAGGTGCACTCCATTCCTCACTCATTAACTTACCATTTTAAAAATAGCTTTTGTGGACTCACAGAGGCTGACGTGGCTTTTAAAGGAGTTAATTGAACACCCCGGCTGCCAATAGAGCAAATAGTTTTCTACAGAAGGCCAAAAAAGAAATTGGGGAACCCTTGTTTACAGATAGTGAAGATTCCAAAATTTTTACGATCATGCTATACGTATACTCTTCTTCACACTTCGGTTGACATTCTTCAAACGAATTTATTAAAGCCTTCGATTTTAAATATATCTATCACATCATGTAAAGCATAGTGTACAACTAGCATAATTCAAATTTTTACTCCATTTTTTCCTGAAAATCTTCACACACCGACGCCGGGCACATCGTTGATGATGATATTGTGACTGGTAATATATTTTTTTGTTGAACCCTTGCAAAAATTTGAAATGGGTTCCATTTTTCTAATTTCATTTCATTTTTTTACAAGTCATTCTTGTATCTATTATGCAAATGTTGCTGATCTTTGCTTATATTTGCAATTACTTGTCAGTATATTTCATTGTTTAGTGATTGAAGCTTTCTATTAACGCCATTCAAATAAGAAACCTTCATGATTCTGATCAAAGTGGTAGATTTGAACAGACGTGATGCTCCTAGATCACACGTCTGATTCTATGGACTATGTACATATTTATGGGAATTTAGGTAGTCGTGTAAATTTATAAAAGCTCAAAAAGCTCTTTAATAAATTCATGGGAATTTTAATGTATGTCGCTGCCTTTACATTTGAAACAATGTTATATGATTGTTTATGCTTTGCCAACTATGAATTGAAGCTACAAATATGTTATAGGATTGTTCATGCTTTTGCCAATTAGTGAATTTATTCCAGCTATGTAATGGATTAGAAGACATAGTGTAAAATTCTTATATTTATGTAATTTAAACTAGAGCTGAAGTTGAATTGTGCTCATGGGTTCTCTTTATAAGTGCTTGTTTGTTACGGATTAAAAGCTAATTAAAATCAATTTTTTGACTGTTATTTCACTGTTTTAGTCATCATTTTTTATTTTTTTCTAATAGGTAGGATCCACTTTATCTCTAACGGTCAAAAAATCAATTATTAAAATCCCTACCAAACAAGCTCTAAACTGCACTAGAGTTTAACAATTTTCTTTGAATGTTTTGTTTTAGTTTACTATATTGGTCAGACTTAGAAATTTCTATGGTGATGATCTTTGAGTTCTGTTGTTTAAAATGATGTCTTTTATGTAAGTGTGTGCGGGCAGTTATTAAAAGGTCACTAATTTCTGCGATGCACTTAGCAGTAGTTCTGTTTTGCAGGTTCATGACTAAGAGTGTGTTGGGCATGTGCATACCCATTCGATGGATATAAGGAGACATGTTAAGATCTTGAATTGTAGTGTCATGTGTTTAATGTTTAATTGTACTGGCTTACATTCTTTTTCACCCGCATGGAAAACTGGAGTCGAATAGAGAGACTGGAGTATCGTTGTGCCAACCGCATGACGGACAACAAAGCTTCC
>NW_019231898.1:98063-107949 GCF_002742605.1 Olea europaea var. sylvestris
TTCCCCATATTGATTGTTCTGCTGGCGTTGCCCCCACTGTGCAAAATCTGCCTGCTCAACTCCTTGCATTAAAATTGGACATTTTAATGTTTTATACTCAGCTCCACATTCTTCACAGCCAATCTTCTTATTTTGTGCTATTTGTGATATGCTCTCTACCTTGTGAAACAACGAGTCAATCTTTGCAGATATGGCTAAATAAGTATCAACCTCATAAACACCCGGAGGTTTCTTCTAAGTTACACGCTCAGATGCCCACATCGCTGAAGTAGTTGCCATTCTCTCAAATAATTCTAGTGCCCCATCAACTGTTCGTGTGGATATTGAGCCTTCTGATGCTGAGTTCACCATGCTTTTGTGGTACGGAAGTAACCTTGTATAGAAAAATCGAATTTGGGTCCTTCTGTCATACCCATGTTGAGGGCACTTCCGGAGCGTATTCTTGAATCTGTTCCAGGCTTCGTCAAATGATTCGGATTCTTCCTGGCTGAAAATGGATATTTCGTGTCTCATTTTAGCTATCTTGGCTGGTGAGAACTACTTCGTGTAGAATTTGTGAGCCAGGTCGTTCCAAGTAGTGATACTTGCAATAGGAAGCAAATCCAACCATTCAAGTGTCTTGTCCCGCAAGGTGTGTAGAAAAAGCCTTAGCCTAATAGCATTGTCCAAGATTCCTTGATATCTGAAGTGTTGACACATATCTAAGAATCGAGATATGTGTGTATGTAGATTTTCTTCGGCTCTGCCATAAAATTGATGCCCATTTTGGAATAGCTATATCACATTCGTCTTCAATTGAAAATTGGGTTGCCCAAACGATGGATATACAATGTTGGACTGGCTATAAATCACTTGAGGAGTCAAGAAGTCGTCCAAAATCTCATTTCCTTCGTTCACTGTCTCTCCTTCATTGGCTGGGATAATAGGATTGTTCAGTTCGTTAGCCATTTGCAATTTTGCTTCTCGATTCTCTCTTTGAAGTCGATGAAAATTGCGCTCAATTTCAGGATCGGCCGAAATCAATTCTCCTCCAATCGATCGTAGCATGCAAATCTGAGAGAAAAACAAGAGTAGCACTTAGATACTAAAAAGATAGATCGAATAATAGAAACAAAACAAAGACAAAATAAACTAAAAGAGAAACTAAAATTCAAATTCAAATTAGTGCTTAGAAAAAATAAAATTAAAATTAAACTCAATCTCCGGCAACGACGCTAAAAACTTGTTCACGAAATATTTTCTTTCGATTTAAATCACCGCAAGTGTACGGTTCGTTTACAAGTAATAAAGTGGATCAATTGAATCCGAATATAGTCCCACAGAGATTGATTAGTTTAATTTTACCTAACTTGGCCTTAACCGAAACTGATTTGTCAAACGTGAATTGTAGTGACTTATATTAACCTTACTTGGACTAAATATGCAAATATGTATGATTTGAATGAACTAGAATGCAAAGTGAATGTGTTGAATGCAAGTGATGTACTCAATGAATATAAAAGCGCACTAGGATCACGAATCCCCAAGCAATGCTCAATTTAACCTTAATTCCACACTTTGACAACACGATGAGATTTTGGAGAACCAATACTCCTAAATCTATTCAACACTCTCTCTCTCGAGATGAATTGAACATATTCTCATACACCACCAATCTATGTCTCTATGACGGATGCAAATATACGAGAATGCATATAGTTTTGTGAGTACTTAGAGATTCACGCAAAGCATAGGGTATATTTCTATCCCCTATCGGACCCTACGATGATTTATACCTTGTCGAATTTATTCCTCTTCTTTCGAATAGATAAAACAAACCACTAAAACTCACACAATTACGGGCCCATAATCATGGAAGCAATTAAACGCATATAATTATTCAAAACAATCAATACGTGTTTTGTGTCAAAATACGGAACAAAGAATTAAATATCACATTATAAGGTTCATCAATCTCCTAGTATAGATTTTTCTAGCCTAACATGATGGGAAGAAGAAAAGAAGAACATAACAATGAAAATCAACAAAAGACATCACCCTATTGAAATTCTTGAAGTGAAATCTTAAATCTTGGATTGAATCTTCTTGTTCCTCCTTCTTGCTCTTCAAATCCTTCCAAAATAATGTATGATGTGTGGTGTATGTTTTTGAACGTCCCTAGGGCTTCAAAAGACTCCCAAGATTTATTTCCATAAGAGTTTTAATCGGAAAAGGAAACCAGAAAATTTTCACCACGATTGGCCTAGGCTGTCGCTCAGGCAAAACCCGAGCTGTCACCCAGGCAACATTTTCTTCTCGATAATTAAAAAAAACATATGGGGCGATTGCCCGGTTTTTATAACTGGGCTGTCGCCCAGGCAAAATTTCTTCCATATGTTGCATTTTAGCCCTTGAAGTCGATTTTTGATTCTTTCAAGCCCTTTCTCTTGCATTTTCAACCCTTTGACTTTCAATTGCATCCAATTGAACCCGCAACATCTTTAATCTTCATTTTGTGGTTCGAATCAACTATTGAAATGTTGCAACTTAGTCCTCATACTTTGGATTTTCTTCATTTTTGGTTCTTTTCGTTTCTTTTCTCTTGAATTCCGCCACATTCATCAATATAGTCCTACAAAATATAATTACATAGAATTAAGTCATAATTCAAACGCTTTGATCAATAATTAGTCATGTTTTGGGGCCAAATAAGTATGTAAAAAAACACACTTGTCATTTACCTTCCTCAACTTCAACCTTCACTTCCTCTTTCGTCAGCCCCGGAAGATCCGCCTTGAACACATGGCTTTTTAGTGTCTCCTTCCAGTAAATCCGAGTGGCAGCAAAATGAGATGTCTCACTGGAAAGGTCATAACTTGTAGGAAAAATGAAATGTACTTCGAAAATTGAACCCATTTCAATGCGAGTGTCAGCAAACTGAGGTGCTCTATCCATGTCCACGGTTTCAACAATCACGCTTTGAGGTCCATCGATTGTGGATCAAATTCGAATTGGGGGTTAGGGTCTCTGGATTTTCAGATTTAGGAAGTGTGTTCTGCAATAGCTGATGGAAGTTGTGCATTTGACATAAGGGTTTCATCTCACGACTTCAATTGATTTTGGGTAAGGAGTGTTTAGTTGGTATTTGGGAGAAATGATGTGGCATTTAACTGCCAACTGTAAAATCTGTCCTCCATGTTTGCAGTGGTTAATGTTGGGAGTCACTTGGTGAGTAATGAAGTGCAACCGCCAACCATATAAAATTCAATGAGTAATGAAGTACTCAAGTACAAGTTAAAAAACAGTTAAAACTTTTAGCACGTTAATAAAAGGTCAAATTCTTAAGGTTGGGTGTTCGAAATTTTCTGCTCTAACGATTCAAAAATTTATGGATAAGGACTGAATTATGGAAAATATGCTAAAATGAAATTTTGTAATATTATTTCTATATTTGTCAGTTGGACCACACAAAAATATCTACGACAAATAATCTTTCACATTTAGGGTGGTCCTAAAAGTTGTAGTGTTGTCTTTGTTTCGTACGATTTTTGCAAATAGGAATGACTAAAATTTGTGTTTTACCTAGTGGTGGCAATGGCCGAGCGCTTATGCAAGTAGGAATAACTAATATTTGTGTTTTACTTAGTGGTGGCAATGGGCCGAGCCGGCTCGGCTCGGCTCGGCTCGACTCGGCTCTTAATCGTATGAGCTCGGCTTGCGCTCATGGCGAGCTTGGCTCTGCCCACGAGCTAGTGGCTCGTCCAATCTCGTGGGCCGAGCCGAGTTTGGGCTCGTGGGCTCGTCCAATTTTATTTTTAAATATATTAAGAGTCTTACAAATGAATGAAATAATAGAAAACACTTTTTAAAAAAATAAAAAGTGTTAAAAAAATACAAATAATTTAACGAAAATAATTTTTTATTTTTTTTATTTATATCATATTGTAATACTTTTTATAAAGTATAAGATATTTATATAATAAAGAAGAATTATTTTTTGAAATATTTTTATAAAAAAAAAATTTAATTTTTTTTAAAGTAGATAAAATGTAAACCCTCCTCATTTATCTGGGTTTGGAACCGGCTACATCAATTTTAAGTAGGCAGTGTTAAAAATTGCATACAAACAATTTGTTGTAACGTGTACGATTTTTTAAAGAAAATAAAATTTAATGATTAAAAAATAAAGAAATTTTGATTAATATAATTAAATCAAATATCACTTACCTGACGGCATGCAATTTCAGAATATTTATCATATAGTTGAAAATGAGCGTCCTGCCAATCCTTCACGCACATTAACGCTTCCAAAACATCTTCTTTCAGTCGGCTTCTGACATCAATCAAAATCCTTTTACCTACACTAAAAGCAGACTCCGAAGCAACAGTGCTAACCGGAAGTGTCAGCAGATCTTTCGTAATTGCAAAAATAATTGGCCAACATCTTTCATACTTTCGCCAGAATTCAATTACTTCTTCTGAACTTTTTTTAATTGTTCTGTCTATTGGCATATTATGATTGAAGTAATCAATTAATTCGGCAGGCATCGCATTTTAAGTTTCGACCGATGTTTGATGAGATGCAAATGTAGACGACATGACACTAGATGAACACATTGCAGTTGCATCATATCTAAATGTATTAATGCCTTGAAATAAATTTATTATTTCGACATCATCTTCTTCAATTTCAACAGAAGGAGTAGGTGCAGAGGGTACCCGACTAACATTCACACCCATTTTTTCTGCATATAAATCATACATTCCACATAATGTTTGTTCTAAATTCTTATAGGTAATAGGTGTATCAAGTATTAAAGCTTTATTGATTTGATCAATTACGTATTTAGTTCCCGAAATATTATATCGGGGGTCCATTGCTCATGCTAAAGGAAATAACATAGGCAGTTCTTCCTAATATTTTCTAAACTTTAATTCCATAGCAATTATAATTTCACTAAAAGCATGATCATTTTTTATATTTATGGAATGTTCTTGCAATTATATAAAGACGTTCAAGCACTATACAGCTTGTGGGATAATAAACGCCGGATAAAATATTTGTGGTCTCATGGAAAGATGTCAAAAATAGTTTAATTTTCAAAGATAAAATCCAATCGGATTCATTTAACATACCATCGTCATCACTTCTAACGTGTCTATTTGTTTTCTACTAGGAGAGATCGTAATATATACTAATGTATTCCTAGTCCTTTGAAGTTCATCCTTTATATGTTTTAAACTATTTTGGACAATTAAATTCAAGATATGACACACACAACGAATATGAAATAAATACCCACCAAAATTAGGTTGAAGTGTCCTACACAATTTATCGACGACTATCTTATTAACACTAGCATTATCGAAAGTAAAAGATCAAATTTTAGTCTCGCAATGATATTCTCTAACAATACTGATTATAGTGTGTGGTTGCAGTTATATATGCTTTTTTATTAACCCCTTCCCATATATCAGAAGTTAAAGATATAACACCCCCATATTGTTGCAAATTAATAATTAATTGTTGTTTTGAATTATTGAAATAATTTATTGTATCGGCACGAAGAGTGTTTCGACTTACCCCAACGTACCTCGGTTGTAGATATTCTTTCACGAATGAGGCGAAGTGTTGGTTGTCTGCAATAGTCAGAGGCAACTCAGTGGCAGCAATAAATTTCACCATTCTGGTTCGAGTATTGTCCTCCGAATACACCCACATAGATATGGGTGAAGTTGTAGAATCGGCGCCTGAACTGCCAAATTGCAATTGTGCTTGACTAACTGGAAGAAGTCTATATCTGGCCGCACATGCTTTGTAGTGGTGGTTGAGATGGGAGGTACCAATTCCTTTTTGCCATGCCAATCTTTGTTGGCAGTATTTACATACTGCTTTAGATTCTGCAAGGCTATCGATGACTTTTCCCGTTAAAATCAACTTAGAGTGATCCCAATATTTTGCTTGTTTTTTGGCCCTTCGCTTTCCCTTTGCATGTGGGATGTTTAATTTGGTATCTTCATCCTCATATTCCGCTTCGGGAACGTTAATATCATCCAAATCAATTGGATTTTGGCTTCCCTGATCGTGAATGTGAACATCTTCAGATATCGGTAGGTCATTTAGACCGACAAATTCATTTGGAAATTGACTTTGCGGCGTCCTAGGCGATTCGCCATGATGTGGCCCACATCTGTATCGAACAAGTTTTCAACAAATGAGCATTGATCCATTTGTTTGATTGTTTATTATGAAATCTTAACTAAAAGAATATAAATGTAGTGAGATTGTGAGAATTGAGAATTGAATGAATTGAAATTGTAACTAATAAACTGTAAAAATTGAATTAATATTGTATATTTTTTAGTACAAGAGAGTAAAAACTCAATAATTGATATAATAAAAGAGAGTTGAGAGTGTTGGAGATTTGGAGTAGCAATTGATATGAAAAAAATCTTTGGGAGAAGAGGTATTTATAGTAGAAGATGGGAAAAAAAGAATTATTTCAGTGATCGAAACAGTCACTGAAATTTTTTCAATGACCGGAACGGTCATTGAAAAGATTCAGTGACCAAACGGTCACTTAACTTTTGTGGCTCGACGAGCCATGAGCCGCTTACCCAAGTCAAATTAATAAAATATAGTACAATAATAAATGAATTTATTTCACGTGGTGTACGTTTAACAAATATTACCCATTTTTGCTTTAAAAAAAATTCATATTTTTGTATTTAATTATTTATTACAGTTGTTATCATAGTTATTGTAGTTGCTAAGAATTTAATTATTTTAAAATTTTCATTATTTTAATAATAAATTGAAGTAACAATAAATAATTAATGAAGATTTTTTTATTTTTATTTTTTTGGTTTTGTTATAGAAGGGACAAAAGTAATTTCGTGCAAAAGAATGGCTAATTTGGTAGTTAGAACTTCATATACACGACCAATTAACGCCTAGACTTTACTCACAAAAGCTCGAAACATGAGGTTGACAGTATTTTTCATTCTGGCTACCATTGTAGCAACATGCAATGCAGATTGCCATATTCTCCAAGAGGGTAAAATCTACCTTCTCCGGCCACGGTCTGGTGCCGCCAGCTGGCATTTGACTCTCAAAACCAACAACCTTCAAAATCGGGAAATTGTGCCCATGTCTTGTGAAAAGTATATAGGTCACTACAAGCTAGATAAGCAATACCAACATGACTACGAATTGGTGGCAGATGCAACGACTAAATATGCCAAGGGCCTTAAATTTATTGGCAACAGCAAGGACATTTGGGTCTTTGATGTTGCAAAAATTGTCCTTACTAATATTCCATACTATGCTTGGTCCAACGTGTTGGGGAAGTATTATGATAAGCACTTCGACTACATAAACGAGTCAAAGACTCGAAGGGATTAAGCCCTAATGCAAAATATACCTCTACAATAAAAGGAATCGAGTCTAATAGTTTAAAGGAGATGGACATTTCTTGGCAAGTATGTGCACTTCTTTTCTCTACCGTATCACCACATGGGTTATACACCACATTGAGAAAGACCAATCTCCTATATGATTTCAACTAAAAGTAATTTCACTCTTAAAAAAGGTTGAAAAAATGCCTTTCCAATCAGTAAGACCATCAGGATTACCCCAATGTATGTTTGGATTTTCCACCAACACTAACATATTAAGTATATTTGATTTCAGGGCATTACCATCCAACAAAACATCATTTAATGAGTGGATTGCAGAGGGAAAATTACCGGCAGTTCCAGAAGCGTTTCATCTATATAAAACATTGCTGAGACTCAGGTTCAAAATCGTCTACTTAACAAGAATTCAAGAAGAATACAGAGAGGCCAGGATAGCAAATCTGAAGGCAGTTGGTTACCGTACTTGGGATAAGCTCATTCTCAGGTAAACTTGTGATTGTTTTTTCTATTCTTCTGTTTGCATTTTTTAGTATTATAGTCGATTTTTAAAACTATCAAAAAATCATAATCTAGTATTAATTTGGGTGCAGGGAAGATGCTGATATTGGCGGAGAATCCATTGATGAAGATATTGATGAATATTAGAAAGCATTATCCTTATCCCCTCCAACTATATACTCCTATTTAGTTAACTAGATTAGGTTCTTATTTATTTTGTATTTATCATGTACATAGTTTAGAATTATCTTTCACTGTATTTTGTGTATAAATACACTACCAATGTATTCAATAAAATGAAACAGAGAATTTCCTTTTCATGGTATCAGAGCCAAACAGTTCACACCTTTTTCATGGCTGATTCTATCTCTTCTCTGCTTCCGCTCAATACAATGGTCCATATGGTGACCATCAAACTCACTTCCTCCAATTTTCTTTTGTGGCGCAGTCAGTTTATTCCCCTTCTTGAAAGCCATGATCTCATGGGCTTCTTAGACGGATCATCCGTTGCTCCTTCTCCTCTCATTGCCGAAGGAACTGCCCGGGTCCAAATTCAGCCTACAAGAAATGGCGTAATCAGGATCGTATGTTGCTCAGCCTCATCTATGCTTCCTTGTCTGAGGAGTGTATGGCCGAGGTTGTCAATTGTGCTACTGCCCGTGATGCTTGGTTGACTCTCAAAACATCATTTTCTCATAGCTCCAAGACACGTGAAATTCAGCTGAAAGACAAACTTCAATTGCTCTAGCGTGGCTCTCGTAGCGTGGCTAACTGTGCTCGCTCTTTTCGCTCTCTCTGTAACCAACTCTCTGCCATTGGGAAGTCCGTTGATGATATAGACAAGGTGCATTGGTTTCTTCGTGGTCTTGGCCCTGATTATAAAAATTTTTCCACCACTATGCTGTCACAATGTCCACTGCCTTCCTTCGCCACTATGGTCTCGCAAGCTCTTAGCCATGAGCTCTTCTCTCGATCCATCCATGGTGAAGTCCAACAACAATCTGCTTTCATTGCCAGCCGCGGCTCCTCCATTATTTCTACTGGCCGAAACAAACATCACTCCTCTTCCAAAATGCACAGCCGCAACTCTTCCAAATCTGCTGCTGTTACTTGCCATTGGTGTGGCAAAGATAATTACACAACCAAGAAGTGTTATAAACTTGGTAAGTTGCTGAAAAAGGCTAAAGATGGTGGTCTCATTGAAGCTTTTTCAGCAACCTCTCTTGCAGACTCTCACGACATCGAGTGGTACACGGATACAGGGGCGACTTAACATATGACTAATGATGCATTGAATCTTGACTCCTCCATTCCTTACAATGGTAATGAAAGGGTGTTTGTTAGTAATGGTCATTCTTTACCTATATCTTGTGTTGGTTCTATTTCGTCTATTGTTGCTTCCCATCCGATACCTATGTCTAATGTTCTTCTTGTTCCTAGCATTACCAAAAATCTTATTTCCATCAGTAAGCTTACTAAAGAGAACAATTGTTCAATAACATTTTCTTCTTCCGACTTTATCATACAGGATTTGGCAACAAGAGCGGTGATGGGAGTCGGCCGATGTGAGAAAGACCTCTATGTACTTGATCGTGCCCATGTAAATTTTTTGTCTTCTGTTGCTCTTTGTAATAATCATGCTACCTCCGTCGTTTGGCATACACGTTTAGGACATCCTTCTATTATGATTTTGTCTTCTTTACACAAGCATGGTGATATTTTATTTTCCAATAAGAACAATTTTAATAATGATCCTTGTTTTGGTTGTCAATTGGGAAAGAATTATCGCTTACCTTTCTCTAATTTAGTTCAACGTTGCTCTTTTTTATTTGAACAAATTCACTGTGACTTGTGGGGACCGTCTCCAATTACCTCTCCGTCGGGATATAAATATTATTGTGTCTTGATTGATGATTTCTCTCGTTTTAGTTGGATTCTTCCTCTCAAGCTCAAATCACATTCTCAAATCACATTTTTTTGATATTTTTGT
>NW_019231898.1:108509-170620 GCF_002742605.1 Olea europaea var. sylvestris
ATGCTCCTCCATCCGAGCTTGTGACTGCTTCAAGTGTCAATCCACCCACTTCTTCTTTTTCACGATCGCCACCAACCCCACATCCTATGATTACTCGTTTAAGGAATGGTATTGTTAAGCCTCGTACTATTCATTCGTTAATTGCTTTGTCAGCTCCTCCATGGTTTCAGGTACATGTTGCTGTTAAAGAGCCATGGGGTTTTAAGTCAACCTTAAAACATTAGGAATGGCTTACTGCAACGGATGATGAAATAACAGTTCTAAAGCAAAATAACACCTAGCGATTAGTACCTCGACCTTCTAATCATAATGTTGTGGGTTGTCGTTGGATTTTTAAACCTAAACTTCGTGCAGATGGTACTATAGAGCACCATAAAGCTCGTCTTGTAGCATAGGGATTTTCTCAGAAACATGGCATCGACTTTGAAGAGACTTTCAGTCTGGTCATTCGTCCTGCCACGGTTCAAATAATCCTTTCTCTTGCTCATATACATAATTGGCCTCTTCAACAGCTTGATGTTAAAAATTCTTTTTTGCATGGCCATCTTTCAGAAGAAGTTTATATGGAACAACCTCTAGGTTATGTTAGTTCTCAATTTCCTAATCATGTATGTCACTTGCAACGAGCTCTCTATGGTCTTAAACAGGCTCCAAGGGCATGGTTCCAAAGGTTCTGCTCCTTTTTATTTCACCTTGGTTTTATTGCTAGTCAGGCCGACTCATCTCTATTTGTTTATCATGGCTCTCATGGTGTCATCTATTTGCTGTTATATGTCGACGATATGGTGATTACTGGTAGTAATGCTAAAATGATTCATACCCTTATTGATCGACTTGCCACAGAATTTTCTATGAAGGATTTAGGTGATCTCCATTATTTTCTGGGCATAGAGGTAATTCGAAATGACAAAGGGATTTTTCTTAGCCAATCTAAGTATGCCTTGGACCTTCTGAATCGTGTTGCTATGAAAGATTGCAAGCCTATTTCCACCCCCTTTTTGTTTGGTTCGCATCTCACTGAATCTGGTGAGCCTCATGCTAATTCTCCACAGTTTCGGTCTCTTGCTGGAGCTTTACAATATTTGACGCTTACCCACCCAGATTTATCTTACAGCATTAACTCCATTTGTCAATATATGCATGCTCCTACTACATATCATTTTCGTGCCTTGAAACGTATTCTTAGATGTGTTAAAGGCATCTATCACTTTGGCCTTCAATTGTCAAGACACTCCTCCTCTACGTTACTTGGTTATTCTGATGCAGATTGGGTAGGATGTCCAAACACTAGGCGTTCTATTGCTGGAGCTTTACAATATTTGACGCTTACCCACCCAGATTTATCTTACAGCATTAACTCCATTTGTCAATATATGCATGCTCCTACTACATATCATTTTCGTGCCTTGAAACGTATTCTTAGATGTGTTAAAGGCATCTATCACTTTGGCCTTCAATTGTCAAGACACTCCTCCTCTACGTTACTTGGTTATTCTGATGCAGATTGGGTAGGATGTCCAAACACTAGGCGTTCTACTACAGGTTTTGCGGTCTATTATGGCTCGAATCTCATCTCTTGGTGTTCCAAGAAATGGACCTCTGTTTCTCGTTCCAGTACTGAGGCAGAATATCGAGCACTTGTTGTTCTAGCTGTTGATCTTTCATGGACACTTCAGCTTTTTCGTGAGCTACATATCAAGCTATCCTCGCCTCCAACTATGTTATGTGATAATAAAAGTGCAATGTTTATTGCTTCCAACCCGGCCACCAAGTCCCGCTCCAAGAATATTGCCATTGATTATCACTTCATTAGGGAACTTGTGGCACGTCGGGTTTTCCACCTGAGTTTTGTACCCTCTTCGCTTCAACTTGTAGATATTTTTACAAAAGGGGTTACAAAACTTCAATTTTTCTTAGTTTGATCAAAGTTGTGCATTTTTCCTCATTCAACCACACTGCCTTTGAAGGAGGGTATTGGCAGAGAATCTATTGATGAAGATATTGATGAATATTAGAAAGCATTATCATTATCCCCTCAAACTATATACTCCTACTTAGTTAACTAGATTAGGTTCTTATTTATTTTGTATTTATCATGTACATAGTTTAGAATTATCTTTCACTGTATTTTGTGTATAAATCACTACCAATGTATTCAATAAAATACAACAGAGAATTTCCTTTTCAGCTGAAAAGGGCCTTACAGCATTGGCGTATAAGTAAAAAAGAAGATCAGAGCTTGTAAAAGCAGGATATAGAATTCTTGGAAATTCTGGAGACCAGTGGAGTGATATTCTTGGGGACAATAATGGCAATCGAACATTCAAAATCCCCGATCCCATGTATTACCTTGTTTGAGTGACAAGCAAATTCTATCCAGTCTCGTTTAGTTCTATCTCTAATGTATTTTGAAGCATCGGAGATCAATTCTGATGTATTTCAAGAATAATTTATGAGAGCTTCAGTTCAAGATATAAGCCTTCATTCTATATGCCAACCATGCATTATCCGATATTTTGTGCTTTTACAATTATTTTCGTAGATTTGTTTTCTTGTGTTATGGTCTATTTAGTGTTCCAAAATTGTACACAAAATAAAACTAAATAAGACTATGTTTGGTTTGTCTTTATAAACATACCTTTTATCATATATTTTAAGAAATGCACAAATACTACTCCCTTAACTACCACTCATTTCTAACCGCATGTTAGGCTTTAGAGCATGTTTGAAAAGTGTTTATAAATGTTTTAAATTATAAAATAGATAAAATTGAGTGTAGTCTCAAAATGTGTGAATTAAAAGTGAACTATGTATTTATATAATAGTTTATAAACATAAATCATACACCTCTTGAATTAAAAAGTACTATTTATATATTATTTTCTATACATTCCTTAATGTATGGTTGGAATTATTTTCTCCCTAAAACCTTGTTTGTGCATACTTTTGTAATAAACGAATGATGACGGGACTTCTACTTAGGATCTTTGCTTGTTCTGATACGTGATACCATGCATGGGAGGATCCAGGGACGGGCTGGGCTGTGCTACAACCCGTTCCCTTCAGCCCAAATGTCCATTAAAAAAATTTTAAGTAAAAATTTTTTTTTATGTGCAGTATTTTTTTTTAATATATGTCTTAGTCCGTGTTGAATTTTTTCTTGGATCCGCCACTAATACCACGCTGAACCATTACCAAAAAAAAAAGAAAAAAAAGAAAGTAAATTGTTAAAAAAAAAAAAACTACATGTATTTAATTTAAATACTTTGTTCAATAAACCAAATGTTGTTCACGTTTGCACAACATCTTGAATGATCTTGAAGGCTTATGTGAAATAGCCGTTCTTGGAAAGGCTATGAAATAAGGGTGTCTCAAGTATGTCTGCCAAAAATCATGGGAAAATTGTTTTGATTCTTGTTTCTAATTTGTCTAATCCGTGTTTGAGTTATTCTGATTTGTATCGATCACTCGACTCTTGTGCTGATTTAGAGAGGTCAAATGAGATACATAAATGGTAATCTCTTTCACGAGCTAGACAATAAGTTTTTTTTTTTTTCATCATCTTGGTAATATTAGGGCAACCCAAGATAAAAATGAAAAATGTTAGGCTAGAATTTCTAGAGAAATTTTGTTAATATTTGTACAGTCTGAAATTCGATTGCTCGAGAAAGAATGGCATGGTTACAAATATAAAATGAACCACATCAAGTCAGAACACTCTACTATGAGACTTGACACATTCGACCTATCCAAAAATTACATATAACAGTTAATAATAAAATTACATTAATAATCTCATAAGCCAAAAATACTTGTGAACTCTTAACTCAAAGAATCAGATCAAGTATAAAAATGTAAAATGCTGTCCGAACTTGCGCGAAAATAGCAATGGAACGAATTAAGAGCAGTTTAGTACTACCAGTAAAAGTGAACAAGCAATGCATATTATTTTTAGATTTATGAGATGTTAAAGATCACTACTTTTTGTCATATACAAATATTTTTACCCTGTCTTACTCTTTATTTCTTTAAAAAAAAAAAAAAAAGGAAAAAGAAGAAGAATGTAAATAAAGTAGCCTAAATTTGATTTATTAGTCAGAAATACAAATTTTGAAAAATATGGCTAGAGTGTCACCATTTATCTATGACATTGTGAAAATGAAAAGTGAAATTGTCAAAAGAATTTTGATGGCTCTTGGAATCATTGACGTATAAAGTCTATTGCTAAATTTTAGCAACGATAAAATTTATAAGGATAAATCCCCTTGTACACTTGGTGTACACTCCCCTCACATGAGGGGAGGGGCCCACGCCCAATTAATACATGGGCTCCGCCTCCCATGTGAGGGGGTTGTACTTGTGGTAGAGTTTAAAAATAAGCTCTAAAAGATAAATACTTACTGATACATTTATCCTATTGATACATAATTAAAATCAAAATCTGTTATATATCTTTGAGACGTGTTGCATACTATTCACTCTTCATCTATCCATTTGAGTACTAGGTAACATTCTTGAGTAAAAGCACTATTTAAATGTTATCCCTTATACATCCTTCTATTTATGGTCAGATTTATTCTCTCATTAAAACTTTACTTGTGCATACTTCTGTAATGAACGGGTGATGACAAGACTTCTACTTAGGATCTTTGCTTGTTTTGATACCATGTTGAACTAATTTAAAAAAAGAAAAAATGTAAACTATTAAAAAGTGCATGTATATTATTTAAATATTATCTTTTATATACCAAATATTGTTCACGTTTGCACAACATCTTGAATGTTTGATCTTGAAGGGTTATACATAATAGCCGGTTGTTCCTGAGAAGGCTATCGAATAAGGTGTCTCATGTATGTTTTCCAAAAATCATAGGAAAATTGCTTTGATTTTTGTTTCTCATTCGTCTACTCTGTGTTTGGTTTATCCTAGTTTGCATTGATTACTCCACTCTTGTCCTGATTTAGAGAGGCCAAATGAGCTACATACATGTTAATCTCTTCCACGAGCTAGACAAAAAGGATATTTTTTTATTTATTTTTTTTCCCCATCTTGGTAATACTAAGGCAGCCCAAAGTAAAAATGAAAAATGTTAGGATGGAATTTCTAGAGAAATTTTGTTAATATTTGTGCAATCTGAAATTCGATTGCTCGAGAAAGGATGACATGGTTACAAATATAAAACGAACCATATCAAGTCAGCACGGTCTAAAGTGAGGGTTGACACATCCGACCATTTAGTACTAGTAGTCAAAGTGAACAAGCAATGCACATTCTTTTGGATTTTTTAAGTATTGTAAAAGTGTTAAGATCACTATTTTTGTCATATACAAATAATTTTATCCTATTTTATTAAACTGATTTTTTTTTTTTTTAAGGATGTAAATAAATAGCCTAAGTTGGATTTATTAGTCAGACATACAAAACTTGAAAAATATGGCAAATGTGTCACCCTTTACTGATGACATTGTGAAAACAAAAAGTAAACTTGTCGAAAGAATTTTGATGACTCTTAGAAACACAAACCTTATAAAGTCCAATAATAAATTTTACCAACCGATCAGGGTGGATGCAGAGAAATTGAGTTAGGAGGCACAATCAAACTTTGTACAAATCGAATACTTTATTTTTTATTTTTGAATGATTCATATTTGACCCGAAAAAATGTAGATTTACATTTCAAAAATATTTCTTTATTAATATTTTAAAAATCATTTTCATCTATTTGATTTTGAACAATAATTTTTTAAATATTTTGCTCATCACAAGAAAATGTGTATTTATGTTTTAAAAAATTGTATATTTGATACAAACAATCAATTCAAGTAATCGAAAGAAAAAATAAATAACCAATATTCAATATTAATAATCAGTCAAATAAACACAATTCGTTATATATAAGTTAAATTTTATATAATCAGTTTAGACACGTGCTATATACACAAATAAGATAAGAGGAAATGCAACTTTAAGTTCTAATTAGTTGAAAATTTGATTGAAAAGTAAAAATTTATAGTAGACTGTAGATGTGATAATTATAGAGAAATTATAAACAAATTTTAAAAAATTAGAAGAGTTAAAATTTTGGTAAAAGACTTGAGGGGGAGAATACGATAGAACAATAAAAAAGGGAGAAAATTCAAATTTATTATGATTTTGTCTCTGTTTGATGGAGATTAAAATCCAATTTTTAGTAAATTTAGATAAAATTTTAGAAGTTAAGGAATTTAGGAAATATGTTATTATAATTAATTATTAACTTTGATTTAGATTAAAATTTAAATTTTAATCGATACCAAACATAACTTTATTAAAAAAAAAAAAATCTCAAGAGTTGGGGGTCAAGTGACCCCTCATGACCCCCTTGGGTCCGCCCATGCCAACCGATTTAGCAATGATAAAATTGATATTTTCATGTGGTGCTATCATAATTAGAGTACATGTGATTCAGTTCCCTCTCTACGTACTAACCAATGCAAGCAATAATTTTCGAAAGTTTTGAAGAAGTGATTGCAAATATTGTCAAGGATATTGTCTAAATCTTAATCATCGGTCAAATGATCTTAAGATACACAATTAACTAAAAGATAAAATGTTTGTATAGGTGTCATAGATTGCAATGAATCTACATTATCCAAGTCATTTGCATAAGAAAATGTTGAAATCGAGAAAAAAAAAACATAGAAAGAAAGAAAGAAAAAGATAAGCACTAAATATAAGACTTATACCGATGCATCTGTTGTCTAAATTCACAAGATCGAAATTTGTTACTTCCACAATCCCATAAAGATAGTCATATTTCCTTTTTCATATAGATTAAGAAAAATCTAGTTAATATAATTGAAATAATAAATTTCACTATTATTTTTCCTAACATACCCCTACATTGTAATCAATATTAAAGGAAATAAAACTATTCTTGGTACTAATCATTGTTTAATGCAAGAATCAAGGTAATTAACATTCCAAAGTCATCAAATACAAATACAAATGAATAAATGCCATTAAGGATGAAATGTTTTGTTTTTGTTTTTAATTTTAATTTATTATCCCAACTACAATAGAATAATAGAGTTGTTTATATTTTTAATAACAAAGCATATTAAAGGCATATTAGAAAATTAATATATTAATTACTTCTCAAATAAGAAATAAGACTAATTTGGGAGAGAAGAAGAAGGAAAATACGACCATCTTTATGGAACAGTGGGAGTATTTATCTATGAGACATGTTGCATGTTTTTCACTCATCATCCGTCGATTTGAGAGAAACATCCTTAAGTAAAAGCACATAATTATAATTCCTGTTGACGTCAAAATTTGTAAGACTAATTTTGAGTCAACTTAATAGGTGATTTGATCGAGATAAAAATGATGAAATAGTGGAAAAATAGAGAAATTTTTATTGAAGAGAAAGCTTGTAGAATCTGTATTGTATGTCCTTCCCTCCTCCCATTGGGCAACCATTTAATCATGTTTATAGGTTTCCAAAATAGCCAATTGGCCTCCAAAAATAATATATCTACAATGCTTTCGTTGACTATTGATTGGCTCTTTGAGGTCGGTATGAACGGCTCATGATGGGTCGAGCTGGTGGGTAATTTTGGCTACATGGATAGTGAGAGAATGAGAATGCTTGCATTGATTGAAGCAAATGAGGAATGTTAGAAGTCTCTCTCCTTAAGGAATACCATTGGCCTCTATTTATAGGCCTCTAATCAAGCAACTTGACCCTCCCACATCACATCAGCTACAGTAATGACCTAGAAATGTGTGCCATATCCTAAATTCAAGGATGCTGATTGGCTGTAGAGGTCGGTTTAACAAGTCATCGTGACCTGGGTCATGATTACCTGAAACCTAGTAATTATTGCTGATTTCTTATTGGCCAAAAATTAGGTGTTGATGTCATAGGTTCCACTTGTCACTTTGGGAATGGTCGTCCGGGTGGTTATGACATCATTTAAGAGACACTTGCCCAGAATTGCAATGATGGTATTTCTGCATGACTATGGGTCGAGCTAAGCTGCCATGGTGGAGCTCATGCATAGAGCTGACCTCGATGTCGACCTAACTTAGTAGAGCTTATGTGTAGAGCTAACTCGAGATGAGCTGACCTGCCTCGATAGAGTTGACCTCGGGATAAGCCGACCCGCCTCGGTAGAGCTCATAGGTTGAGCTGACTGCCTTGATAGAGCTGACCTCGAGATGAGCCGACCTACCTCGGTGGAGTTCATGGGTAGAGCTGACCTCCACGAGTTGACATGGTGACCGTTTAGCCCATCATCTTCGAAATGACTATTGAATATTTATAAGCTTTCCTTCTTAGATTAAAATATGCCCGAGCTGATTTTTTGGACGTCAACAACTCCATCTGTTCCAATTATATATGTTTGTTTCGTTTTTCACATGGATTAAGAAATCTTCTTTAATGTAATTGAAAAATTAATTTTTACCAAAATCTTTCCTAATTTACCCCTATTTAATTTTCAGTATGTCATAGTAAATTATTGTTGAAATTAGTAAAGAATTTGACTAATTAAATTTGAAGAAGAAGAAATGAGAGTTGTTCCATATTTCCAAGAAGTGATAAATGTGTGTATTTGGATTATTTTAAGAAGTTGGCATATTAAGTGAAGAAAATTGAATAAATGTATACTGATAAAAGAACAAAACAAAATATTCTAAATTAGGAAACAAGCCTATATATTTGGGACAAGAGAAAAAGGAAACACAATCTATATAATTGGGACGGAGGGAATAATTATTTCTCTTTCATATTGAAAGTGATGAAGTAGATTACAATTTACAGATAAGAACCTTCAACAAAACCTCAATAAACCACATTCATGCATGTTACTCCATTACACGTGACTCATTGAATTCATCAATATATCAAGTAAATAATATGCAATTAATTAATGAATCTAGAAAAATACAACGTTTCTTATCTGATGGAATTGAATAGTTTGATAAATGATTCAATGAATGCATGAAATGTATTATTAATTAATATGAATAAAATTTAATAAGGATACTATAGAATAGTGTAAATATAGTCTAGATAAACTGTTTATAAAGTAATTCCTAAGAATTACCAAAATTAGACATTAACCCAACTAAGTTAATGGATCACCAGTTCAATCGAAGGGTCAATGTTTATGTATAAATAATTTTTAGAATTATTAATTAATATTGTTGAAATAAAATAAAAGTTTTAAATGAACCAAAAAATAATTAGTTTATTTTAATATATTCGAGTCATATGTTATAAATTAATACATTGAATAGAAATTGATATTATATTTGTAAAATTTTGATTAGTAATAATAGAAGAGAAATGATGTTCTAAGCACCAGTTTTTAGCAACATGTTACATCAATTGATTTGTCAATCAATTAATTCCTGAGATATATCATGAACTTATTTATCAATTAAATGATATATCATGTTATCGATACTTAGCATAAATTAAGAATCGATTTTTAGGATATCATTTCTCATACTTGAAATGTATTGCTCATAGCGATGTCAATGTTACACTACGAGCTCGGCTCGTGCTCGGGCTCGTTGCCCAACGAGCTCGTGGGCAACGAGCCCGAGCCGAGCTCGGCTCGTCAAAAAAAAAAGAGCCCGGCTCGGCCCACGAGCTCGTGGCTCGGGGGTGGGGACGAGCCGAGCTCGAGCTCAGCTCGTGAGCTCGGCCCGTGAGCTCCTTTTTTAATTTTTATACACGTTTTCTTTTTAAATATTTTTTAAAAAATACAATTTTGATAAATTTTTATCTTATAAGTATTTTTATTTTGTAAACAATTTATTTAGATAAAGTATGTTTCACTAATAACTTATAAGTTATAATTTATAAGTAATTTTAATTATAATGTATTTTTTAATGATTTTATCTTATAAATAATACTTACTTATAACTTATAATTTTTTTTTAATTATAATTTAATTTTTTACTTATAAGTTATAAATAATTTTTAGTTAATATATTTTAATTTTCAAGTTTATTTTGAAGAAAACATATTGATTGAAAATCATTATTTTATAAATGATAAAATTAAATATGATATGAGAAATTGTAAAATGATTTTTCAAAATATTTTTCCTTTTTAAAATAATAAAAATAATAAAATATAAACTCTTCTCCTTTATCCGGGCTTGGGACCGGCTACTTCAATAATTCTTATTTCAAGTAGGCGGAGTTAAAAATTGTACACAAACAACTTGTTACGTGTACAATTTTTTTAAAAAAATTATAAAGGTATTAAAATAAAAATTCGTCATAAATATGATTAAACTAAATATCACTTACTTGACTACATGCAATTTCGGCATATTTATTTTGCAGTCGAAAATGAGCGTCTTGCCAGTTCTTCACGCACATTAATGCTTCCAAAACATCTTCTTTTAGTCGATTCCTAACATCAGAGAGAACCCTAGACCCTGCACTAAAAGCAGATTCCGAAGCTACAGTGCTAACCGGAGGTGTTAGTAGATCTTTTGCCATTGCAGAAACTATTGGCCATCGGCGTTCATACTTTCGCCAGAAGTCAACTACTTCTTCTGAATTTTTCCTTAATGTATTGTTACTAGGCCAATTATGATTAAAGTAATCAAGTAATTCAGCAAGCAACACATTTTGACTAGTACATGCAATAGAAGACAAACTACTATGACTGGAGGAATCATATGCATTTCCAATTTGACCATATCTATATGAGTTCATACCTTCAAATAAATTTAAAATTTCAGCGTCGTCATCTCCTAAATTAGTGGGAGGAGTACTTGTAGAGCCGAAGGGTACACGAGTAACTTGTGTACCCATTCGTGAAGCATATATTACATACATTTCAGATAAAGTTGCTTCCAAATTCCTATAGGTAATAGATATGTTAAAAGTTAAACCTTCACATGATTTTAATAATAAATATGTGGAGTTCCATCTATGCGCTACGTCACTAATAAAAGTTTTTGAATGCGACACCCCATGTTCGGCACAAAAGTCCTCAAATGCTTATTTTCTACTAGGTGAAATAGTAATATAAATTAGTGCATCTCTAATTCGTTGAATTTCATCCTTAACATGTTTTAAACCATCTTGTACTATTAAATTTAAAATATGACATACACATCGAATATGAAATAAAAAACCACCAAATTCAGGTTGAAGTACTTTTTGCAATTTCTAGATAACAGACTTATTTACATTAGCGTTGTTGAACGTAAAAGAACGAATTATACTCTCGCATTTATATTCTCTAATAACGTTCATAATAGCACTAAATATATTGGGAGCATTGTGCGGGTACTCAATAATTTTAAAAGCAATTATTTTTTTATGCATGATTCAAAGTGGGTCTATATAGTGTACAGTTGCAGCCATATAAACTTTTTTATTAATCCCTTCCCATAAATCCGAAGTTAAAGATATTACACTCCCATATTTTTCTAAATCGGCAATCAATGTTTTCTTTGCATTTAAAAAATATTCTATTGTATCAGAACGAAGAGTATTTCGACTTACCCTAACGTACCTCGGTTAAAGACATTCTTTGACAAATGTAACGAAATGTTGGTTGTCCGTTTGTGCTAGTGGCAACTCAAATCCGGCAATGTACTTCACCATTCCTATTCGAGTTCTTTCCTCCGAATACATCCACGTATTAAGTGGCGTAGTAGTAGTAGCACCGCTGCCTGAAGTACCAAATTGTAGTTGCGTTTGACCAGCAGGAAGAAGACCATGTTTGGCCGTACATGCTTTGTAGTGACGGTTGAGGTGGGGGGTTCCAATGCCTTTTTGATGAGCCAATCGTTGTTGACAGTATTTACATACTGCTTTGGTTTCTGAAATTCCATCGACCATACGACCAGTTTGAACCAATTTAAAATGATCCTAACATTTTGCATGCTTCTTTACCTTTCTCTTCCCTCTTACATCGGGAATTTCAATAACAGGTTCATCATCATGTTCCAAATCAATTGGAGCCTCAGCATCAACGTCATCCAAATTAATTTGATGACTACTTTCATGAACATTGTAATCTTCAATATTTTCTGGAATGGGTACTTCATTTAGACCGGCGAACTCATTCCCATATTGATTATGGGACACATTTGCTTCATTTCCGACTCCGACATCGAACAAGTTTTCAATAAATGAGCGTGATACCATTTGTGATTAATTGAAATTGAATGTTGAAGAAAAAGAAGTGAAGTAGAATTGAGAAATGAATGAAGATTATGTAGTAGTGTAGAAACTATATTGTAAAATCAAGATTATAATTTAATGATATGAATATAAAATGTAGAAGAGTATAGAAATGAGAATGAATGAATGAATAATATTGATAATAATTGAGTTGTAAAGAGTATAGTAGAGAATAAGAGATTGATAGTAAGTTTGGTAAGAAAAAATGTTGTAATTGATGGGTATTTATAGGAAGAAAATGAAATTTGAAAAAATAAAAATAAAAAAATATCAGGGACCAAAACGGTCACTGAAATAATTTTATTTTTTTATTTTATTTAATTTTTTTTTGGACGAGCCACGAGCTCGGGTTCGGCTCGTTGCTCGGGCTCGTTTTTTACGAGCCCAGCGGCTCGTGGCTCGTTTTAGGCAAGTCGAGCCCACGAGCCTGCGAACTACTCGGGCCCATTGCCACCACTAGTTGCTCAAATTAAATAATGTTATAGGTTAGGCTAGCGTTCAAGCCCCATTAACGTGAATTTATGGAGCTTTTCAAAGAACCAGCAGTTCGAACCGAATCGGATAATTGGGCTTACAATTAGTCCAATGACATTTGTTCCACTCATGTCCCACAATTCTTCATTAATCGTTGGAGAGGAGACTTGAACTTAAATCTTTTTGTTTAGCTCCAATATCAAATTAAACCCTGGTGAAGATTATAATCAGATATCTCATTTCGAACAGACATGAATACAGCATTTATAGGATAACTTCCATCTTCAAAGTTATGTGGCATTTTGATAAGATAATAAAAGTCTATAAAATGTATAGTTAAAAAGTTGCAAGCCCTATGAAATGTTTGGTTAAAATTAATTGTTTACTTTGACTTCAAATTTTAATATGATTTTAACGTACACCAAATGAAGGCTAAAATGAGCAGATGAGAGACTTAAGAATTTTTTTTATTTATGAGAGAGTTAAGAATTTTTTTTATTTAAATGCAGGGAGACGAATATTAATACAACATTATATCGAAGGATAATTAACAATCAACTAGTAAAACATAGCTGGAATTAACTTACTTGCAGTTTCTATGTTACCTGTTCAACCTACCCAAGATGTTTAGAGATGGTGAAAGTTTATTTTTATCCAGTTTGTGTTGACATAATTGGAAATATTGTCAGGTCGAGGTGGAAATTTATTGAAAAGGTGAAGTGTCATTTAGATTTTTTTTTTTTTTTTTTTTTTTTTTTTTGGGGTTTCAAGTCCAGTCCCAAAAGTTCATATGCTCAGCACAGAACTTAGAAAGAGGAGAAGGCCCGTGATGACACTGGCGAAAGAAGAGTAAACATAGTGACGAACACCCAAATCGATGAATCTCAAACCCAACTCCTGAATTCCATGGCTCATCAATGCTTCTCCTATCCTCCCCTCTCCTCAATCGAATTTTAATTCAATTTTTTTAAAAAGTTAATTTTTTTTTTTTTTTTTTTTTTTTTTTTTTTTTTTTTTTTGGGATATCCAGGTATTCCAGCTTACACTAGACTAAATCCTGGACCCCCAAGACCCTTGCCCCTAGAACCTTGGAGGAGGTAAATCGCGGATTATGCCTCAATTGGATCGCAGGTTCCCTCCATTACGTGTACACTTCTGCGCACAAAAGACCCTCCATCACAGTGATTGCTCCATACCAAATATTTGGCCGCAGGTTCCCACCAGGAATCGAACTCTTCACCCTGCCGTTGGAAGCAAGACAATGTTGATTGATCCACCAATTGAAAAGTGTCATTTAGTTACTTGGATGGTACATTGCCATTTTGCTTTTATCCTGTGCAATTGTCATGTCCTGTTCAATTCGAAAATATATGTATCAAAACAAATTTCCAACCAACAACATCAATAAAAAATTTCAAACCAACCACTTAAATTTGTAATGTATTAAAACTCACATACTTTAGGACTAACACATCAACACGCAGATCCATATTAATCAAACGGAAATTGTCCTACGTACAGAGCAAATTTCACATGGTCAGTATAGATGAAATAATTTTTCAACACAAAGATCCGCCACAAGTATCACATATCCATGCACTTTGATCACTTCACTAGGGATCGGTATAGCCTCCGTTTCCTCCTACAATGCAACATAAAAATCTAAAATGTTAGTACACGTGATAAAAAATAAATGTACATTTGTAGACAGACTTGGTTGAAAATGACTGATTCACTTTGCATCTAGACAAAGCAAAATAATGAAAAGAGTTCAAGGAGAAAATTTTTTGTAACATTTTGTAAACAACACCCAAATATACAGGGGAGGAATAGAACTAAACAAAGCAAATTCAACCATTTTTGAAAATATTAAACCATACTAAAGATTGAAATGCAGATACATTAATTTTGTTGCTGCTAAATAATGATTGAAATTTTATTTATTTTCGGAAGAGAGGAGAATGATGTGGTGATTGTTGGAAGAAAAGAAAAAGGAATAAAGAAATTGGGTTATATAGGAAGCATAATTCGCGTGCTTTAGAAATGAAAATGGCGGAATTTAACTCGAAGAACTTTTGATCAATTATGTTAGTTAATGGGTTTTCAAGACCTTTTTTTAACCATTTTAGAAGGTACATTAGAGGCCCTTAAACGTAAAACAAGAAGTTTTTTCGACTCAAAATATTATTATTTAGAGTCCGGTGCCCCAACCTTTATTATCAATGTGAACAACTGTCTGCAGAAAAAGGGCATGCAGTGATTTTGACCCAGAACTGTATCTAAATAAATTAATTAATTAATTAAGAGCACACGCCTTGAACAAAAATAAATGAAACTTTAAAGAAAAATCAGCATTAAACGGTACACTTGTTTATGGAAATCATACTTGTTTATATCTTCCAAACTGTGTACCTTAATGTGGGAATGTGAGATATCTTGTCCCATTCGTCTCCAGTCCTCTCCCCGTAAAGTGAACCTAGACATAAGGAGCGTTTAATAGTCAAATACTCCAGTGACGATGCCATACTAAGGAGGCAATGTGGTAATGCCTTTAACTTGTCGCAATAACTGATTTCTAACTCCCTGAGACATGGCATTATTAAGAGATGCTCTTTTTCATCCCCGGTTATATCCTCCCATGTTTCCCAATTGTCAAATTCGGAAAAATGCAATTTCCTCAACTTCGGGAATGCGGGTCCCGTATTCGGTAGTTCCTGGATAGTCTCCATTATCCCCAAAAATTCATTGCCCACGTATTTCACGCTATGCATGAATACTATCTGAAGCTCCTCAAGCATCGGCAGGGGCGGACCCACATGGGGTCATGTGGGATCAAATGACCCCACAGTTTTTTGGAATTTTATTTTTTTTTTGTGCTGAAAACATAATTTTCTGCCCCAAAAAGTCCAAATTCTAAATCTATATCCATATCACATGGTCCATATTCATTATTTAGTCCATAGATATATCATATAATCCACCGATTTCTTCCCAAAGTGTAAACATCGAACATGAACAGCAAACAACCGATTTTCCTTTTTGTTCATGATACGTTGTTCGAAAAAAAAATTTAACCCCATAGTTCGAACTGTCTGGGTCCGCCCCTAAGCATTGGCAGTTTTTCCAAGGGGCCAAGCAGCTCACAAATGATTCGATTTTAAGAACCCTTAAATAATTAAGGGACGTGGTGATCCATTCTGGAAATTGGGTTACATAGTTTCCATACAATCCTAAACTTCGCAGTTTTGGAGGTGGTTGAAGAGCTTCCATTATGTCGGCCCTAACCTCCCTCCGAAAAATGATGTTCAATTTTTTAATGTATTTCTTTTTTTCCAATTCTGCTTTCTTAGCGTCAACCAAGTCTTCTGACTGGGTCAAGTCTCCTAGAATAAGTTCTAGAGATCCTCGAAGTTTGTTTAGTTTTCTCAAATATCCCAACTTACTTGATCCTCTTCCTGCTGTGAAACTGCTCAAAATCCAAAGACCAGTTAATCTCTCCAATCCTTGGGAAATTGAATTCGTCTTCCAAGCGTCAAAGAGAAGGTGTCGTAGACTTCTTAGTTTATAGATCCCTTGAGGCAGTGCAGAGAGAAAGATACATTTTCGGAGATCCAAGGTCTGCAAATTAGACAAATCACACAAGGTTTCTGGGAGTTCACTTATAAAATTGGAGATCAAGTCAAGATACCTCAAGTGAATTAATTTTCCTATCTCTTGTGGAATATGAAGACAATTTCTCACAATAAGTACCCGAACACATTTTAAACCACTAAAGAGATTTAAAAGGGTACTTATTTGAGAAACATTTCTAACACAACAGGTGCGAACTTTTCCGATATCACAATTCGTAATCTCTGCTTCATCATCTAAGATTAAGCAGTAATTATCTTGTGAGAGATGAGTGACGAAGTCATGCATTATATCATGCATTTTGCAAGAGATTTTACTTTCATCATATTTATCCATCTCTAACTCTTGCAAGAAAGATTGCATTACTAGGTTCTTAAAGAACTCTAACCCCATCACTTGCATGCTATCTACATTTCCACTTGAACCAAGATAACCATGTGCTATCCAGAGCATGATAAGCTCATCCAAATGTATCAAGGTATCTTTTGGATAGATGATGCAACTAGAGAAGCAGCATTTACATTCTGGAGACAAATCATTGTAACTCAAATACAAATGGAGGAAAAGCTTATCCTCCACTACCTTCAACTGCCACAAAGGACTCTCCAAAACATTTCGCCACTGAATTACGATATCTTTCAGTCGTAGCAGGCTTCCCATAATTTTTGCAGCAAGTGGCAACCCCTTGCACTTCGTCGAAATCTCTCTACCAATACCTTCAAGTTCCTTGCGCTCCTCCTCACTTCTTCCGAAAAAGGCTATCCTGCTCAATAGTGACCAGTAGTCATCAGGGGATAGTAGGCCCACTGATTGCCGTATGTTCGTGCCTATCACTCTAACAACCTCATCGCTTCTAGTTGTCGTCAAAATTCTACTTCCGGGGGCACCCTGGAGAGAGTTTTTCAGGGGCTCCCACTTCATGTCGTCCACATTCCACATATCATCTAGGACAATAAGAAATCTTTTCTTTGAAATTGAGTTTTCCACACGTTCTAATACAATTTGCAAAATCGAGATGTTGCTTTTCAGCGGCCTCAAGAACTGATTTTGCAATCTCAATCTGGTTAAAAGGATCCGAAACACAAATCCATATTTTTAATTGAAAATGTTGGTTAACTTCAGGATCATTAAAGGCTAATTGAGCAAGAGTTGTCTTCCCAACCCTTCCAGTCCCTACTAACGAAACAATCTCGACTCCAATGCCCCCCTCAGACAACAATTTTTGTATCAGGTGTTCCTTATCAATATCGCGACCATGTACATTTGCAGAATTAACAAAAGAAGCAGATTCAAATGGCTTAAATTCCTGAAAATTGTGGCCACCACTAGGAAGAAAACCAAACTCATCTTTCTTTTGATCAATCGAATCTAGTTTCTCGATCAACCCCTTTATCTTTAGATTAGTTTCACGACGCCCAACTACATTTTTGAAGCATAAGCAAAGAGATTGAATAAACGAAAGTACCTTCTCCCGAGGATCAGAAACTTCCTCAGATCCTTCAATTTGCAGTTGAAGATTCGCGGTTTGCCATTCATCCAATGCGTTATCCATTTCGTAGGATACATCTTGCAGTTCTTTTAGCCAAATTTTGACCTTCGAATCAGTCACTCCAGTTCTCCCTGCATCCTTCAGCACCTCCTGGATCTTCTTCAACTTCCCAGTGAGACTTTCCACTTCCTTTTTGGATTCGAGGAGCAGATTTACCTCCTTCTTAATCAGAGGAGCCAATCGCTCCACTAGTGCGAAAACAGCCATCGCTGAATTTGATTGAACTAGCACAAAGCAAAAAACTTTTAGATGAAACTGACGTAGGTTAATTCCTCTAAAAGCTCATGCGCAAAACAACTCTTTTAGAATTTAGTTTCAAACAGCTAGCTGTTAGGTTTCTGCAGGCTACTGAAGATGCTGTGATGGATCTATAGATGATGACTGAAATGCAGTTGCTGCTAGGGAGCTTTTTCTCAGCTACAACTATAGATCTAATGGCTGTGATTAGAGATGGCAATTTGAACCGTCAAAACCGAAAATCGCGGTTAACCGAACCGAATGGGGCGAAAAAATCGAACCGATGGTGCAATGGGGCGGATATGGTTTTGATTTTAATGAACCGGTTCGTAATGGTGCAGGTATGATATTTACGTCGTCGAACCGAAACCGAACCGATTACCCACTTAAAAAAATAAAAAAATAAAAAAACACAATGGAATTGATTATGGGCTTTACACTACTTTTCTATCCAGACCAAAACAAAATCCCTCCCCTCCCCATCACATCTACCTGACTCATTCGACCAGCCCACTTACCATTAGCCCATAATAGAATTAGTATGACAGTATATAAATGCAAACCCTACACTCCACAAACCACAAAATCACGCACGGCTCCATCGCCTCTAGGGTCCAAGTCGTCGTCGCCTCCGAAAATTTATTACATTTGTTAGCTATTCTATTACTGCTGATCATGTAAAAATAGAGTTCGATATTTTTCTAGATGTGCCAGTATTGCCAAGGATGAATAGAAATCAACTTTGAATGCTGATCTATGCTAGTAAGACTTGTAGGGAAGAATGAATCAATTAACTTCGATGCACAATAATTAAGAATGAAGGAAAAGTTTAGTATTATTATATTTATAATATTATTTGTTAAATTTGTATTTTACAATTAAAAATTATGATAATGTTTGCATTTACGTTTGGAATATTGTTTGATAATGTTTGCATTTTCATTTGGAATATTGTGTTTTTATTTTCATTAACTTTTTTCATAAATTGTTTTATATCAATTTGACGGATGAACTTATAAAAAATAATTTATTTTCGTGGTTATTAACCGAACCGAACCGTGCCGAACCGAAATACGAATCGAACCGATTTACGTGGTTATGGTGCGGTTATGGTATGGTCAAAAAATTGGTGGTGCGGTTATGATTTTGGTCGAACCGACCCATAATCGAACTATTGTCAACCCTAGCTGTGATGGCTACTGCAGATGATGTTCCGGCTCCAGATCTGCTTAACCAACCAGGAAGATTATATGTTCATTATGTTGTTCAATAGGACAGAGATTTTAGTATGCAATAATAGCAATGATGTGAATAGAGTAGCTGATTTATGTAATGGAAAGTGCAATTGTAAATTGGCTGGAATGATGCAATTTATATTTAGCCCCGTTCGAGATTCATTAATATGAGATAGAAGTCATTTTCATTTTCTGTTTCAGTGGGGCCATAAATAATAAAGTTGTCTGTTGGAAAGAGGAATGCACTATCGAATTGTTAAAAAAAAAAAAAAAAAGTTAAACCCCAATCTTGAGGGTCCCACCGCCCCGTCCATAGAGTTTTGTGAGGGAGGTAAATCGAGTAATGTGCCCCAACAGGCCAAAGAATAAGAGTTGTCTGTACACTACGCCTACAAGGAGTCTAATTCCATATTTCAGGAATCAAACCCCCACATTGCGGCTGTCAGCAAGGTATGAGATAACCTCATTCCTGTCTTTTGCACCACTGGACTATGCCTCGGGGGGCAAAGTAAGGGAGTTTAGTAAATGCACTATCGAATTGTTGACTCGTGGATAGATATGTCGTGTTAAAAATTTTACTTTCCCATGACATCTTTGGATTAAAAAGACGAGGGTACAATTGACCAAATGATTTTCAATGGCCTATATACTTTTTAACATTAAGTCCTGTTTGGGCCTCATTATTTTCTCATTAAAATAAAAAATATAATCGTTATTCATCGCATCGATTCATTATATTTGATTTTTTATCTCTTGTGAGGGGTCCATAACGACTGTATTTTTCATTTTCATTTTTACAATAATGTTGCTCAAACGGGGGCTTAGCCCCCGTTCGGAGCACATTCCTATTTGTTGCCAATTTTACACTCCTATTTTAAAATAAATCAACCCATTATCTTTTCATTCCACTAACAATGCACAAGATATGTTATCGTACACAAACAACATTTTACACCCAATCCCTATACTAGAATGGTCAAAAGGGTGGGCTGTTGATGGCAAATGGGGGGTATTTGGGGAAGTTAAAAATTGCACTAATCAATTCAAAATGTATGTTAGCATGTGGAACCCTATGTGGGTAGAAAGCATTTTTGGGGTGAGTGAAAATGGGAACCTCACATGATATAATGGCCTTTTTTCTAAATCTCATCATACTACAGCAAAAGAATCAATAAAAAATACAAAAATGGAGTTGCTTTGTTTGACTTCAATTTCTCATTATTGTACTGTTGAAATTACATTGGGCAAAATTACCCTTTACAATTGATGCAATGAACCACAAGAACATCTCAATGGCAGCTTGGGAAATTTAGGTGAAACATTCATTGAAAAGCCCATACGAAATGTCAGAATGCAGCAAGATAAACAAGTGTGAGGTCCATCAATTCTAAAAATGAGAAGAAAAATGGGCAAATATTGGGGGCCAAACGGGAGCTTAAAACACTATTTATTTAATGTTAAAAAATGAGAATCCAACAGGGCTTAATTTGCCAAATTTTCTAGGACCCAACATCCGAAAAAATATTGGGTCAATGATTGTATATTTTAATTCTAGACAGAGCATTTTACTTGCCAGAACACATTTTGATATCTCAGTGCTAACTATGATACATAAATAAAAAAATTGGTGTCACGCCAAGGATACCATATGTAATTTTCTGCAGAATAAGGACTAATTGGTGACAAAGCTCTCTATAAACAACCAAATTTCATTAGATTTCATGTCAAGACTTCGCTGCATTACTTTGTTTTTGCAACTTGTCATGCGGATTGCTTATACAACAATTGATCCAAAAAATCCATAATCCTCTTCCTGCTTCGAAATTGTTCAATATCCGAAGACCGATTGTCCTGAGGAATTGGCTTCCCACTCGAAGCTATATAAAAGAGAAAATTTTGTAGATTTATCAGTTTTTAACTTTATATATAGGTCCCCGGACTGGATAGACTTCGAGTCAATTAATTTTCCTATCTCACGTAGAAGATCTTCCAAATTACAATGGTCATCTCAAACACATTTTAAACTACTAAAAAGATTTAAAAGGAGGCCTGCTTGAGAAACATTTCTAGCACAGAAGGTTTGAATTTTTCCGATACCACAGTTTTTAGTCTCCAATCCGCCATCCAAGATTAAGCACTACTCACATTTTGAGAGAGAAGTGATGAATTAGTGCATTATATCATGCATTATGTAAGAAATTTTACTTGCATCATTTTTGTACTCTTTAAAGAAAGATCGCGATGCTAGGTTCTCCAGGTACTGTATTCATACCACAATTTTTATTACTAGCACCATATTTTTATTTTATTTAAAATTTTCAATATTTGCTCATTGTAAAATTTTACACCTTCGAATTGACTTGTTTGACGGAAATTATTTTAAGATATGAGATGTGCAAATTAATAAAATATTGAATGTAAAAATAAAGAAAAATAAAGTTTAGGACATGGGGGCTACAGTAAGCAAAAATTGTTGAATCTTTTCATCATTCAGATGCATGTTATAAAAATTCGCCCCAGACCGATCGATCATGCTGAAAAATCGATGATCCGAGTTCTTGTTCGGGGACTGACTAGATTAATTTAATAAGAATGCACATAATTCGATCAAAAAGGGCTTTGATCGAGAAAACCACCAGTTTTAGCCTCTATTAAATTATATTCTATTACATTTCATTTTTCTCTCTCTTATTTTCAATCACACAATCTTGCATAAAATAATATTATACATAAACCAAAAAAATTTCCTTCTTTTTCAATTACTCATCTTTCAAAAAACCATTAATTCACCCATTTTCATTTCAAAATGGGGGGCAAACGAGGGCTGATATAAAACCGTTGGCCCGATTTACCGATTTTCAAAATTGCCTTTTAAAATTTTTGGAAGTCCATGAAATTGAACCTTGGACCTACATTTTCACCTTGAAAATCTGTATTCCCTTGTATCCTGTCACCTTGCCATATTTTATCTTACCTGAGTGTTGTTCAAATTTTTGTTGTAACATATCTAATCTTTACTAGTGATGAAGAAAATAAATCAGTTAGCTCATAGTTTCATATATTGACCCCATAGTTCACAGTTTCATATATTGATCCCAACTTACATGGCAGGTGATTGATATTGAAAAAGGCAGCAAAGTTAAATATGAGCTTGACAAACCTAGTGACATTATCAAAGTGAGTAATTTTTTCATCTATTTGCCATGGACAATGAAATTACTTAACCCTTAAATGTACTTCAAATGCCTGGTCCTCAGTTTTAGCAAAATGGACAGGAACTAAATTCATTTTTGTTCACCAATTGTAGAAGGCTAAATTCATTTTCAAGATATACTTTTATGTTTATACTCATTGTGCATGTCTTTTGCGACTTGCAGATTTTATCTTTTCTCGTACTTCAAAGATCTTTATTCTCATCCACATTGACATCTCATTTGGAATGAAACGTTTATTCTTTTTGTCAATGTATACATTAATATCCTTTTCTGTCTTAATATTTCATGCCTGCTGCTGTAAAATTTTCATCTTATCATGATAGTAGTTGACGAAAATTTCCGGATGTTTTTATTTATATCAACACATTTCTAACTTCAAGACATACTCAGAAAGATTGCAGACATCATCTCTTTCGATGGAGACAGAGTTACCCATATCTACAGAGAGGGAAACCAGGTTGTAGACACTCTTCCCGCAGCAGATTGAGATCACCGACGATATCAAACGTATGGATCAGCTAACCTACCACGTCCATATTCGAGCACCCGTGCAAATTGATAGACATAGACTGTCCAACTTCAGTATACGAATTGTAATTCTATTATAACTTTTAGTTTTAGTTGTTTTTGCTTTTTGTCATTAATTGCATCAAATCTTATTGTAAGGGAAGTACTACTTCCTATTTTACTGTTTAACACATTTTCTTTAGCATTTTCAATTAACATAAAGAAAATAGTCTTCCTAATTTATTGCTTTCATTTTTCCACATGTAACCACGGTATTCCTTCGCCATAAGTGCGGGCAAATCAATAAAATCTCGGAGGTACCACCCTTCTTTAGCCAAGAAAAAAAAAACAACATTGCCAATTTTCTTCTTCAGGTTTTACTTAATGCGTGCACTTCTCCTTGCCTTTGGGCACTTCATTCATTTCAATAGAGTTTCTTGGCATTGTTGTATTTGAACCTAAAACCACTACATCATTTTCTAAGTTTTCACTGTTGTAGCTTGCATTGCATTATTCCTCATAAACAATATTTCTCTGGGACCTGTGTCCAGTTTTGTGCACCCGTTATTGGGAGTCGATGAAGGGTGGTTTTATGTTTAAACATTTATTTGGGTTGATAGAGTTCTCTACTCATCAGTTGTCTTTCCATACAACTATGGTCTCATACACTGTGACGACGGCGACCCTATAGTTGTTCTTGTCCTGATGCAGGTTTCTTTCATATTTACTAAGTGTGCTCTTATAGACGTTACCTGGTAATTCCTATTCGGACAAAAAAATAATTAACAGTGCTCGAAATAGATTTATTCTGTAACAGGAACATGTACCATCTGGTACTTACCTTCGTGCACGTGCAAGATGCCCATGATAGATAGGGTAAATGTCTTTTTTGTGGAGTTCAGAGTTCTTAATGCCTCTTAGTGAAGCGTGCTCGATTTGTTGTACTCTTTCAAAGACAACTTCGAAAAATCTATTCTCATTTTGTTGCTTAACTATTGGATAGCTCAATCTACTTTAGCTTTGCGATAATATTGATAGTCAAAGAGATCTATAATCAGCATATTGTTGACTTTTTTAATGTTTCTATAATATCTGTAGTAGTCTTAAAGTTAATAGTTAGATTCTTCACCCCTTGTAAATTTGGAACTGCTTTCATTTGGTTTGAAAAATAATTTTTACACTGAATTGGGCTGCAGGTTGAAAAGGATGACAAAATAATTGTCATATGTGTTGACGACCCTGAGTTCCGCCATTAGGGTCGTCTGTATTAAAGGTATAATGTGCCATGTCTTTAATTTATCTTTATCAAGAAGTACATAACATTAACACAATCTTGTTGTTGGTGTTAAAAAATATAGAATTATTTATTTTTTATTAAGGGTAGAATAGTCCTTTTTAGTTTCCTTTGTTTAGTCTGCAATCTAGTATTTCTGGAATCTGTTATTTTTTTATTATGGCTACTGAAAGAGACGATTCGCTTTAGTCTGTGAGTGTGAGGTTGGATGGAAAGAATTATTCGTATTAGAGTTAAGTGATGAGAAATTTTCTTAAGGGTAAAAAGATGTGGGGATTCATTAGTGGAACTTCTGTGAAACCTGAAAATACCAATGAGGGTTATGCTGCTTTGGTAGATGTCTGAGAAACAAACAATTCAAAAATTATTACTTGGATTAACAACTCTGTGGAGCATTCCATAGGTAGAGAGTTGGTGAAGTATGAGACAGCAAAGGAGGTTTGGGATCATCTGCAAAGATTATTCACTCAGTCAAATTTTGCAAAGCAGTATCAATTGGAGAATGATATACGAGCTCTTCATCAGAATAATATGAGTATTTAGGAATTTTATTCTGCTATAACAGATCTTTGGGATCAATTGGCCCTTACAGAATCGACAGAATTAAAGGCATGTGCTGCCTATATTACTCATAGAGAGCAGCGACGGTTGGTACAATTTTTAACGGCACTTCGCAGTGATTTTGAAGGACTCGGAGGTTCAATTTTGCATCGTTCTCCACTTCATTCTGTTGACTCAGTTGTCAGCGAGTTATTGGCTGAAGAAATACGTCTTAAGTCTTATGCTGAAAATGGAATTCTTTCTGCTTCTAAGCCTTCTGTATTAGCAGTGTCTTCTAAGCCATCCTCTAATAATCAAAATAAGCCTTACACAAGGGTTGCCTTTGACGAGTGCAGTTTCTGTAAGTATAAAGGTCATTGAAAGGCTCAGTGTCCAAAGTTGAGACAGTCGAATCAATTACAGCAGTAATCTCAAGCTTGGAAGCCTGGCTACCAATCACGATCTAATGCTCATAGACCACCACAATCTAATACTGCAGCAGTAGCTTCATCAAGTCCTATCACTAATCCTAGTACTTTGGCTGAGCAATTTCAGAAGTTTCTCTCCTTACAACCTCAAGCTATGTCTGCTTCTTCCATTGGTCAGTTGCCTCATAGTTCTTCAGATATGTCACATTCTGTATGGGTCTTAGATTCTGGTGCTTCACATCATATATCTCCAAATTCTTCGTCTTTTGCTTCTGTGTCCTCTTCGTCCTCTATTGCTGTCATGACTGTTGATGGCACTCCTCTGCCATTAGCAAGTGTTGGTTCTGTTGTCACACCTCACTCATCCCTCCCTAATGTTTATCATATTCCGAAACTCACATTAAATCTTGCTTATGTTGGTCAGTTATGTGATTCTGGTAATTTAGTCACATTTTCCTCTTCTTCTTGTTATGTGCAGGATCTGCAGTCTCAGAAGCTGATTGGGACAGGCCATAGGAAGGGTGGACTATATATTTTGGATGAGCTAAAAGTGCCAGTTGCTGCTGTCGCTACTAGTGTTGATTTATCTTCGTTTCGTTTGAGTCCTTCTTCTTCTAGTTTTTATTTATGGCATTCTCGTCTAGGTCATGTTTCGTCGTCTCGTTTGAGATTTTTAGCTTCTACAGGGGGTTTAGGAAATTTACACCCTTGTGATATTTCTAATTGTAATGGATGCAAACTGGCAAAATTTTCAGTTTTACCTTTTAATCGAAGTATTTCTGTTTCTTCTTCTCCATTTGATTTAATTCATTCTAATATATGGGGGCCTTCTCCTGTTGCCACAAAAGGAGGATCTCGATATTATGTTTCTTTTATTGATGATCACACTCGTTATTGTTGGGTTTATTTAATGAAACATCGTTCTGAATTTTTTAAGATATACTTAGCCTTTCGTGCTCTTGTTAAAACTCAACATTCTGCTGTTATAAAATGTTTTAGGTGTGATTTGGGTAGGGAATACACTTCTAATAAATTTTGTGAACTGCTTGCTTTAGATGGAACTATTCACCAAACTTCGTGTACAGATACTCCTGAGCAAAATGGTGTTACTGAAAGAAAATATAGGCACATTGTTGAAACTGCTCGTTCTCTCTTGTTGTCTGCATCTGTCCCTAGTGTGTTTTGGGGTAAAGCTGTTCTTACTGCTGTAGGTTTTATTAATACAATTCCATCTTCTCATATTTCAGGGTTTTCTCCTTTCGAAAAGTTGTATGGGTATACCCCTGATTATTCTCTCTTTAGAGTTTTTCGTTGTACTTGTTTCGTTCTTCGTCCTCATGTAGAACGCAACAAGTTGTCATCTCGATCTGTAATTTGTGTTTTTCTTGGTTATGGTGAAGGTAAAAAGGGGTATCGTTGTTTTGATCCAATAACTCAGAAACTTTATGTGTCTCGTCATGTTGTCTTTCTCGAGCATATACCTTTATTTTCTATTCCATCCACTACTCATAGTCTGAATAGATCTGATCTTATCGTATAAATCCTTTTTCTGACAATCCTGATAGTTTGTCTTCTCAGGAGCCTACTACTTCAAATGTTCATTCTCATGTTCCTACCCCGTTGTCTTTACAACCAACTCGTACTAATCATTCCGCAGGTACTGACACTTTACTCTCCGGCACACCTGAAGCGTCCTCTTCTCCTACGGTCCCTCAAGCTCCGTCTGAGATTGTGGATCCGCCTCTACGTCAATCCATACGCATTCGTAAGTCTACAAAGTTACCAAATTTTGCCTATGCTTGTTATTCTTCATCATTTTCTACCTTTTTAGCTTCTATTCATTGTCTCTCTAAGCCCTCTTCCTATAAAGAGGCAATTCTTGATCCTCTTTGGCAGCAAGCTATGGATGAAGAACTTTCTGCTTTGCATAAGACTGGTACTTGGGATCTGGTTCCTTTACCTTCTGGTAAGAGTGTTGTTGGTTATTGTTGGGTATATAAGATTAAGACTAATTCTGATGGGTCAATTGAGCGATACAAAGCTAGGTTGGTTGTAAAGGGATACTCTCAACAATACGGTATGGATTATGAGGAGACATTTGCTCCTATTGCAAAAATGACTACTATTCGTACTCTTATTGCAGTAGCTTCAATTCGTTAGTGGCATATCTCTCAACTTGATATTAAAAATGCCTTCCTGAATGGAGATCTTCAAGAAGAGGTTTATATGGCACCCCCTCCTGGTGTTTCACATGATTCTGGGTATGTTTGCAAGCTCAAGAAAGCGTTGTATGGTCTCAAGCAAGCACCTCATGCTTGGTTTGAGAAATTTTCTGTTGTGATCTCTTTCCTTGGATTTGCTTCTAGTAGTCATGATTCTGCTCTTTTTGTTAAGAGTACTGATGCAGGTTGTATTATTCTATCTTTATATGTTGATGACATGATTATTACTGGTGATGATATTGATGGTATTTCAGTTTTGAAGACAGAGGTAGCTAGACAGTTTGAAATGAAAGATTTGGGTTCTCTACGATATTTCTTGGGTATTGAGGTAGCCTTCTCACCCAGAGGTTATCTTCTTTCTCAGTCGAAATATGTTGCAGATATTCTTGAGCGGGTAAGACTTACTGATAATAAGATTGTTGATACTCCAATTGAGGTTAACGCGAAGTATTCTTCTTCTGATGGTTTACCTTTGTCAGATCCTACTTTATACCGTACTATTGTTGGGAGCTTAGTATATCTCACTATTACTCGTCCAGATATTGCATATGCTGTTCATATTGTTAGTCAGTTTGTTACTTCTCCCACTACAGTTCATTGGGCAGCTGTTCTTCACATTTTGCGATATCTTCGGGGTACAGTCTTTCAGAGTCTGTTACTTCCATCCACCTCCTCCTTGGACCTGCGTGCATACTCTGATGCTGATCATGGCAGTGATCCCACAAATCGCAAGTCTGTTACTGGTTTCTGTATCTTTTTGGGTGATTCTCTTATTTCTTGAAAAAGCAAGAAACAATCTATTGTTTCTCAATCTTCCACCAAAGCAGAATATCGTGCTATGACATCTACTACTAAAGAGATTGTTTGGTTACGTTGGTTACTTGCAGATATGGGAGTTTTTCTTTCTCATCCCACTCCTATGTATTGCGACAACCAAAGTTCTATTCAGATTGCTCACAACTCGATTTTTCATGAACGAACTAATCACATTGAGATCGATTGTCATCTTACTCGTCATCATCTCAAATATGGCACAATTACTTTGCCCTTTGTTTCTTCTTCTTTGCAGCTTGCAGATTTTTTTACCAAGTCGCATGCTATTTCTAGGTTTCGTTTTCTAGTTAGCAAACTCTCGATGCTTGTAGCTGTCGCATCGTGAGTTTGAGGGGAGATGTTAAGAAATATAGAATTATTTATTAAGGGTAGAATAGTCCTTTTTAGTTTCCTTTGTTTAGTCTATATATATTCTCTTTGTATTTAGATTAAACCATCTTTTAGCATTCAATTAATTAATGTAGTATCAATAAAACTCTAACCTCCTCCTTTTTCTTCTTTATTTTCTTTGGATTGTTTAACAATTGGTGGCCAGACAATTACATTAAGGTTCAACTCTTATGATCAATTATGCTTTCTTGCTTCTAATTTTTATGAAAATTGATGTAACTCTTTAAAAATGAAATTTTAGACTATTATCTTGAAGCAATTATAATTAAAAGATAATGTCTTGTTTGTATGTCATGCCTGTCGTAGCAAATACATTGCATCAAAGTAGGTCGTTCCAAACTAATATTTCGAGAACTTTGAGAACGTGCTAACTTCAAAAATTCTTCAACGATCATACACTAATCAAATGAATAAATCGCATATGCGACATATAACTCCTTTTTCCTGTCAATTTTTTCATTAATGTCTATGATTTTTGTACAACAAATTTCTCAATATAATTTACATCATTTTATTAGGAAAATTTACATTTAGGGTAAGTTTAACTAGTTTTGATATTTATTTAGATCATTCGAGATGTTTATGATGTAGTACTCGAAACAAGTTTTGAGATGACTTGGCAATTTATTGATTCGACTGGCACAATCGTTGAAAAATATTTAAAATTAGCATGTTATCGAAATTCCCAAAATACTAGTTTGGAACTATCTAATTTGACTCGTTGTAACATTTGTTACGATTAACTATTTCACGCACTGTTAATTACGTGAAAAACTAGATCGTGAGCACTTCTAAATGGTATTAAAAATATAATATTTCGACTTTGTTTCACATCCCGCAATAATCTCGAAAATTGAGAGAAAAATATAAATGTAATGAATTTATAAACCTTTTTACCTCATTTTCATTCCCTCCCTTTTGTTTTTCTTTTAAACAAATGTCATACCCTGTATAGCAAACACTGTATATGCAGATTGTACTTAAAATATAACTATTCAAGTTTTTTTTTCCTTTCCTTTTCTTTTCTTTTCTTTTCGTTTTTTTAAACAAACATTGTAGATCCCTTTTCTAATTATCGAATGGCCAATGTCATCAAGTGCTAATTGAGAAAGAAAGTACACTTATCGTGTCACGATATTCGTCTTTTTTTTAGTAAATCAAAGTGATATCATTTACTTTCATTACCTAGTTATTTGTAAAAAGAGATTGGAGATATTTCCCTTGTTTCACCTCCGACATTAGAGTAACAGGGGAAAATAATATGGCCAAGGAAAGGAAACTATCGTAGTAAGAAATTCGGTTAAAATTACTTTATAGGTCCCCATAGATAGTCAATTTTCATCTGGGCACATGGCAGTTTTCACTCACGTCTTGGTGGTTTTTGTTGGAGGAAAGATGGGTTTACTAACTTGGATTAGCTAAGGTTTTTAAGAGAACAACACTAATAGGAAGAAGGAAGTGAAAAAAGGAAACTTGTATTTCTCAAATTCAAGACTTTACACACTTTTTGGCTTGTTACAAAATAGAGGGCACTACCCCTTTATGTAGTGTTTACAAGAAGATTCTAGTCCACACATTTTCTAGAGACACCTAGATCACATATCAAGATATTTTCCTAGAATTCTCTAGATATTCTTTATAAAACCACATATCTTACTTAGATATTTATATAGATTTTTCTAGATAATGCTTCTAGAAATGCTATGTATGTTGGGCATTTTAATTGATTTGGGCCTATAAGCAAAATCCTTAAACCCATATTATTTGGTCCAAAAATCAAGTTTACTACTCAACATCCCCCCTTAAACTTGATTTTGCTACTCCAAGTAGAATTCTTAACTTGCGGAACACATCATGCTTGAGTGGCTTAGTGAGAATGTCGGCAATCTGCTCCTGGGAGGTTACATATTTCAGCTGCACTTCTTTCTTTGCAATGCTTTCTCTTATGAAATGATATCTTGTATCAATGTGCTTGCTTCTATCATGGAATACTGGGTTCTTTGCCAATGCCAATGTCGATTTGTTATCAACATGAATTTCGATTGGCTCTTCTTGTGATACTTCAAGCGTCTTCAACAAGTTTCTAAGCCAAATCACATGGCAGACACTTGATGTAGCTACAACATATTCAGCTTCACATGTAGATAGTGCTACGATCGATTGCTTCTTTGAGCTCCAAGTGAAAGCTGTGTCGCCCAAGTAAAACACGTACCCAGTCGTACTCTTTCTATCATCACTATCTCCGCCCCAATCGCTGTCACTATATCCAACAAGTTTGAACTCATTAGATGATGAATAGACTAAGCCATAATCAAGCGTACCTTTGATGTAGCGAAGAATTCTCTTTGCAGTTTTCATATGGGTCATGGTAGGTGTCTCCATATAGCGACTAATGAGCCCAACTCCAAAAAGGATATCTGGTCTTGTGCACGTCAAATATCTTAGACTTCCAACAAGACTCTTAAAAAGTGTTGGATTTACTTTTTCACCTTCATCATTTTTCGACAACTTGATTCCGCATTCGACGGGGGTGCATACGGGCTTACAGTCTTCTATATTGAATTTCTTTAGAATTTCTTTCGCATATCCTTCTTGTGAGATGAAAATGCAGTCCTCCGTTTGCTTTACCTCTATCCCAAGATAGTAGGCCATGTGGCCGATATCCGTCATCTCAAATTCTTGAGCCATGACCTTCTTAAACTCAGTGATCATACTTTGATTATTTTCTGTAAATATAAGATCATCTACATACAAACAAACAAGCAAAATATCTCCTTTCTCATTTACCTTTGTATAAAGGGCATACTCGTGAGGGCATTTTGTGAAATTATTTTCTAGAAAATACTTGTCAATTTTACCATTCCATGCCCTTGGAGCCTGTTTCAACCCATATAAAGCCTTTTTTAGTTTCAAGACTTTACCTTCATGTCCTTTTACTTTATAGCCCATTGGTTGCTCCACATAGATTTCTTCTTTGAGATAACCATTTAAAAAAGCTGATTTCACGTCCATTTGAAATATCTTCCACTTATTTTGCACTGCAAGAGAGATAATTAATCTTATGGTTTCTAAACGAGCAACAGGAGCAAATACCTCTTCATAATCAATTCCCGACCGTTGGTTGTAACCTTTGGAAACCAATCTTGCTTTGTATCTTTCTACGTCTCCTTTAGCATTCTTTTTTACCTTGTGCACCCACTTAACTCCGATTGCTCTCTTTCCTTTGGGAAGAGTTGTCAGCTCTCACGTGTCATTTTTCTCTATAGCCTTAATCTCTTCATCCATAGCATCTCTCCATCTTTTATTTTGCACAGCTTCTTCATACTCTATTGGTTCACAATCGACAAAAAGACAAAAAAGTGTGAGATCATTTTGATTTTCGGTTACCTCATATCGCTCTTGTAGGCTCCTCATCCGTGGTGTCCTTTCGCTTGAACTTTCTCCTTGTGAAGATGATGGAGAAGCATTTCCATGAGTAGGTGATAGAGGTGGACTGATAATCTCTTGCTGCTCTCCATTCTTTTGTTCTTCTTCATAAAAGAATGGTAAGAAGTCATAGTCTTCTTCTTGGACACCCCAATCCCAAGCTCCTTCTTCATCAAACTCGACATCTCTACTTATGGTGATCTTCTCATTGCTTGGATTATACAACTTGTAGCCTTTAGAGCGAGAGTCATAGCCGATGAAGACATACCTTTCACTTTTGTCATCTAACTTGGACCGTTTTTTGATCTGGTACATGAGTATATGCAATGCTCCCAAATACTCGTAAGTGAGAGATGCTGGGCTTTCTTCCACTCCATGCTTCTTGTGGTGTCTTATTCCACACACTTCTAAAAGGTAATCGGTTAGACAGATACACGACGCAATTAACAGCTTTAGCTCAAAGTTCTTTGGGCAATCTCTTACTTTTGAGCATGCAGTGGGTCATGTTAAGAATGGATCTATTCTTTCTTTCTGATACTCCATTTTGTTGTGGAGAGTATGGAACCGTCACTGGACGACGAATTCCATTCTCCTCACAATATTTCTCAAACTTTTTGGAGGTGAACTCTCCTCTTCTATCCGATCTCAAGGCTTTTATACTATATCCGCTTTCTTTTTCAACAAGAGTTTTAAACTTCTTAAAAGTTTCAAAAACTTTCAATTTTTGTTTAAGAAAATAGACCCAAGTCTTTCTACTAAAATCATCAATAAAAAGAACAAAATAATTGCTCTTACCGAGAGAGCTTGGATTAATTGGCCCACAAACATCAGAGTGTACAAGTTATAGCGGCTTCTTAGCTCTTGTAGATGCTTCTTTTGGAAAACTTTTTCTCGAATGCTTTCCAAGTAAACATCCTTCACATAATTGATCCGCATGATTTATTGGAGGCAAACCTTTCACCATTTTCTTCTTACTCAACAACTTTAAGCCTCCAAAATTAAGATGCCCAAATCTCAAGTACCAAAGCCAAGATGAATCTTTAAAACAAGCTTTTAAGCATTTAGCGATATCATTTTGAATGGTTAAAGCAAAAATTCTATTTCTTGTCATAGGGACTTTGGCAATCAAATTTTCTCTTTGATCTCTTATTGAAAGACTATGATCCTTCAAATGAATATCATAGCCCTTATCTAAGAGTTGTCCCAAACTTAAAATGTTATTCTTCATATTGGGCACACAATAGACATTTGAGATAAACTGATGCGTACCATTTTTTAAGCGGATCAAGATTTTACCTTTTCCTTTCACTAGGATCTTGGATTCATCTCCAAAAGTAATGTTACCGCTTACTGATTCATCAAGCTCCACAAATATGTTTTTTCTTCCACACATATGGTTGCTTGCTCCTGTACCCAAATACCAAGTATTTTTTTTCTCTGCTCTCTTCACCTTTGTAAGCCAATAGTAGTGCAGGATCTACTTCACTTTCCCGACAAGCGTAGTTGGTTTTCTCCTCAACTTGGTTAGTAATATGTCTACATTCTGAAGCATAATGACCAAATTTTTAACAATTGTAACATTTAATTTGAGATTTGTCATACCTTGGTCCTTCATTTTTCCTCGTACCTTTTCCTCTTCCGCGACCTCTGGTAGAAAACGAACTTTATCTTCTTTCCTCCTTGTAGAATGCAATTCTTCCTCGATCTTGGCCTCATCCTCTCCCTCTTTGGCTTCTTCTACTATTGAACCTTCCTTCACCCTCGTTCAAAGTGAGCTTTGTTTGAAGAGCTTGCTCTAATGGCTCTTCTTTCACTTTCTTCCTTAGTCTTTCCTCATGGGCTTGTAAAGATCCCATGAATTGATCGACACTCATACTATCTAGATTTTTAGATTCCTCAATGGCTACAACTATGTAGTCAAATTTAGAATCTAAAGACCTAAGTATCTTCTCAATTACTCGAGTGTCGTTCAATTTTTCTCCATTCCTTTTTAATTGATTCACAATAACTAATACTCTAGAGAAGTAATCAGAAATTGATTCTGATTCTTTCATATGTAAAGCTTCAAACTCACCTCGAAGTGTTTGAAGTCGAACCTTTTTCACCTTCTCAACTCCTTTGTGGGAGTTTTGCAAGATCTCCCATGCTTTCTTACTTGTAGTAGCACAAGCTACTTTCTCGAACATGCCTTCATCTAAGGCTTGATAGATGAGGGTGAGCGCCTTCTTGTCCTTCTTCCTTGCATCCTTCAAACTATCCCTATGTGCTTGGGATAGAGCAATCTCGTCTTGTGGCTCCGTGTAGCCTTTCTCTACGATCTCCCATGCATCTTGCGACCCGAGCAATGCTTTCATCCTTATACTCCAATTGTCGTAGTTATCCTTGTTGAGTTGGGGAACTTGAAAAGAAATCATCCCACTTGCCATTTTTCACAAGAACCTTGGGGCTCTGATACCAGTTTGTTGGAGGAAAGATGGGTTTACTAACTTGGATCAGCTAAAGTTTTTAAGAGGACAACACTAGTAGGAAGAAGGAAGTGAAAAAAGGAAACTTGTATTTATCAAATTCAAGACTTTACACACTTTTTGGCTTTTTACAAAATGGAGGGCACTACCCCTTTATATAGTGTTTACAAGAAAATTCTAGTCCATACATTTTCTAGAGACACCTAGACCACATATCAAGATATTTTCCTAAAATTCTCTAGATATTCTTTATAAAACCACATATCTTACTTAGATATTTATATAGATTTTTCTAGTAGATATTTATATAGATTTTTGTAGATAATGCTTCTAGAAATGCTATGCATGTTGGGCATTTTAATTGATTTGGGCCTATAAGCAAAATCCTTAAACTCATATTATTTGGTTCAAAAATCAAGTTTACTACTCAACAGTTTTTTCATGTGCTAGGCATTTTTGGTGAATTGAGAGTGTAATTGCCATTCAATTATTGAGTGGATCTAGATCGTGTCCATAACTGTCCATCTTCAAACTTGTTATCGTCGACCAGCCATTGAAGGTGTGGTCGATTGACCACATGTGGAGTAGGTCGGTCGACAGTCGTCGGTAATGCTTCGTTTATTATTCTATATAATAATTGGAAAGTTAAGATAACAGTCCTCATTGCAACTTTAAATTTAATGTAAGTTTTTAGTTTTTATATTCTTCTTTGTATAAACATTATTGATTTCTTTTATTAAAACTGAACAAAAGTCGCGTGTAGGTATGAATCGAAAAAGAAAGAGAAAATTTGTGGCATTTGACACAAGGATTTCTTTATACGACCATTGTAGATTGCTTTTGATAATAATGGATGAGTTACGTGTGTAAGTACGATTTGACAAAGAAAGAAAAATAGTGATATTTGACACAATAATAAAAGTAACGTATAAATTTAATTTTTTTTCCTTCCTTTATACAAACATTAACGATTCTTTTGTGAATATTGAAAGAGTGGTTTGGTAATTACCAATTGGGAAAGAAAGAAAAGAAAAACGCAAGGATTAATGTCGTGCATATATTAGTTTTCTTTAATTTTTCTTTATACATACATCATCATTTTTTTTTTTTTTTTTTTTTTGTTAATATTGAATGAGTACGGTGCAAGTATGAATTGCGCTAGAAAGAAAAAATATTGACATTTGACATAAAAATAGAAGGAAAATATTTTTAATTAGAAATTTTTTTTCCTTTACTAAAATGAAAATCTTCTTCAATCGAAATATTTATTAAATATGGTTGTTTAATCATGCAAAATAATTATAATGTCCTTTTATTAAAAACGTCATCTAGGCAATGTTAGCAAAATTTACGAGAAGGACTAGTGTATCTAAATGGATTAGGAAAATTTCTCACTTTGCCTAATTGTAAGAAGAATTAATCTAGTTATTAAACAAAGTTTGTTTACAAACTAAGTATTGAGAAGATCTAGACTATTGATTTCAAAAAATGTTTTTGAAATGATTGGCCTAGATGTTACAAACACATAATTTGTCAACCTCGTTTGTACAAATGGCATGATTCTTGCAAGAAAGCTAGATGGTTCAAAATTCATTTGCAAAAAGGGAGAATTTTGTCATAATTTTGAATTCGAAATCCAATAGTCCGTTTGATTGCAAAGATGGAATTTATGTGGAAAAAAAAAAGAATTCCAAAAAATTGAATTGCCTAGAAATTATTTTTCCTGAGAATTGTAAATTGTTGTGTTTGATTGGTATAATTTTACAAGTGAAAAATGTTGAAATAAAAAAGTTTTTTGGTGTTCGTTTGACCTTTATTTTATATGAAAATTATCAATTAAAGGGATAGATTTTATTGGAATTGGGGATGAAATTTGTTTCCATTGCCAAAAAAAAAAAATCAATCAAGAAATCATCTATCTTTTTGTATTCGTTTGACTTTGTTTTACATGAAAATTCTCAATTAAAGGAAAATATTTTTTTACAATAATTCTTAAAATTTGTTTTCATTGTCAAAAAAAAAAAAAAAAAAAAAAAACCACTACAATAACAGGAAATTTAAGAAAAAGCTGGAAATTAGCTTATGTGACAAGAAAGTTGAAAAATGAATTTCAGGGAAAATTTTGGACATCAAAAAATCAAAAGTTGGAAAATTCATTTTTCATGGAAAATAAATGGCTATCAAACATAGCGTAAAAGTAGTAGAAAATTTTCATTCTCTCTCATTATTATTATTATAGGGAAAGAAAATTCCACCGTCCAAAGATTTTGGACCCATTTAAGCTCTTGTTTAGTTTATCTAAATAAGTTGGAAAAAAATTTAAGTTAAAGTAAATAATTAAAAAGATCCACAATTTTTCATTATACGTTTTAGCTAAACCAAACATAGATTAAATAAGATCTATCTATCACCTAAACCGGGGTTATAGATTTAATACTATTTGTGTAGATGTCCAGAGCAAAATTATTTAGCGGAGACGGGGGACCTTCCACCTTTTATTTTTTTCCTTTTTTTTGCCGGAGTTAGAATTAATTTATATTTATCAACTTAACCACTCCTACCAAACCCTACTACAAATACACTGGCAGGTAAATTACTCGAGGCCATATTTTACAGTATTAAAATATTTGTCATATCAATTTTGCATTTATGATATAGGGCTCATCAAGTTGACGAGGCAACCTAGCATTTGTGGTTAATCATCTTTACTTTTTATGTTATACAGCTTAAGCATGATTATTGTGTTACCAATCGTTGTCACTACTTAATTATCTTACTTATTCACGAAAGTGTAGTCTTATTCTATTAGCATATCCTTGAGGTGGTTGTGTCAATTGGATCATATCAATTCAATTTTGAAGAACAGTCAGTCATATGTAAGGCCTGTTCGAGATGATTTTTTATTCAAAAGTTACTTTTGAATTCATTAAATTAATTTTTATAAAAGTATTTCTTTTAGTTAAAAAAAAACCTTCTAGAGGAAACTGATACAATAAAGCTTTCTTTAAAAACCCTTCCACAAGAAAAATATATTTAAGAAATTAACTCCGAACGCTAATTAAGATAATTTATTTGTGAAGTTCTTCTACAAGAATGTAGATGTAGAAGTAGAAGCAGAATCACTATCAATTAGGTACTAAGATCCTGTTTGAGCACTATTTTTTGCAAAAATGAAATAGTGACACTATGAAATGGTGATTTAATGAAGAATGTGTGGTTAAAAAAAAAGAAAAAGTTTTAGATTTGCATGTAATATTATTTTACTAAAAAATATATGATTGGACATAAAAGAGAAAAATATATTTTAAAAACAATGGGGAACAAACAAGGGCTTAATTCTTTTCATAATAGCTTGCTTAGCCATTATCATGGTTGCAAAAAATACGTTTTGAAATAGTGATTTAATGGAGAATGTGGTTAAAAAATAAGGAAAATTTTTAGGTTTGCGCCTAATATTATTTTACTGAAATATGTTATTGAAAATAAAAGAAAGAAAAATTTATTTTGAAAATGATGAGAACCAAACACGAGCTTAATTCATTTCATAATAGTTTGCTCGGCCATTAGCACGGTTGGAGCAACTCACAGGCCCCTATAGTCGAACCCAGCACGGCCACCCATAAAGATGGGTAAACTCACTATATTACTTTTGCTTGGATCAAGTCTTTTATGTAACGATGAATTTTGACACACAGCTTGAAAAGCAATCTTGTAGTGTTTTTCATATTTTTATATTTAATAAATAAGCCCAAATCGTCTAGGACTCAACAAAGAAAAGATGGTTCATCGATGGTATATTTTGTTTCTGGACTGAGTATTTTACTTGCTAGACAGTAGACACATTTTGATAGCTATAAGTTAATTAGGGTGAAAGACACACATAATATATAAATAAAAATTTTGGTGCCACGCCAAGGATACCATTTGTAATTTTCTGCACAATAAAGGCTCATTTTGGTGGCTAATCTTTATATAAACGACCAAATTTCATTAGATTTCATGTCAAGACTTCATTCAACCTTCAAACATGAGGTTGGCTGCAGTACTTCTGTTTTTGGCAACTATATCTGCGATTTGTCATACAGATGGCTATATAGAGCAAGTGACCCAACAAATCCATCTCCTCCGGCCGCGGTCAGGTGCTACAGGCTATCGACTTAAGGACGTTGACTGCCTCAGCTGGCGTCTAGCTGTGGAAACAAACAACGTTCGCAATTGGAAACTGGTGCCCGAGGAGTGTGAACAATATGTTGGCCATTACATGCTAGGCAAACAATACCGTAAAGATTGCGAAATTGTGGCACACAGCGCGATTGAATATGCCAAGAGCCTCACACTTGTTGGTGATGGGAAGGATATTTGGATCTTTGATATTGATGAAACTACGCTATCTAATTTGCCATATTATGCTCGCTCTGATGTGCAATTTGGGTAAGCACCATAATTCATTTTTTTTTTTTCATTTAATACTTCAAATACCCACAATTTCCATAAATAGTTGACTTAACATTTTTGCTTTTATAAATCATAAGATGTTTTCGATAATATTGTCAACAATTTGTTTATACCATATAATTTAATTAGTTACGCGTCATTTCCACAAGGACCGTGCTGTGTGCACAGCTCGGCATGCAGTCCCATCACAGTGGGGGGCCGCGGCAATAAAAAAAAAAAAAAGCGCGGTTTCGCTTTTTGTATTGTTATTCCACATTTATCTTGACCACTTTATTTGACTTCAGGGCATTACCATACAACGACACAAAGTTTAACGAGTGGGTTGCGGAGGGAGCTGCGCCCCCAGTGCCGGGGTCTTTGTGCCTATATCAAACATTGCTGCCTATTGGGTTTAAGATTGTCTTTTTAACAGGAACAGCAGAAAGATTCAAAGACATTAGGATTTCTAATCTAAAAGCAGCTGGATATCATACTTGGGAAAAGCTCATTCTCAAGTAACTTATCAATTTTTAACTTCTTCCTTTCACCTTCATCTAATTTGGAGCTTAAAAATGAGTACAATTGTTATTTATTCTAACTTCTAATAGAAAAAGTAAACTCTTTGTTAGTAAATTTTATCTTACTGCCAAAGTAACTAATTTACTTAGTTACTAAGAATAAGTAATTATTGGTTTGACAAACAAAATGCTGCTTTGATACAGGGGAGAAGCTGATCAGGGGACCTCTGCATTAGTGTACAAATCCAAGAAGAGAACAGAGCTGGTAGATTCTGGATATAGAATTCTTGGAAATTTGGGAGATCAATGGAGTGACATACTTGGAGATAATTCGGGCAATCGAACATTCAAAGTGCCCGATCCCATGTATTACATTGGTTGAGCGGTGATCTAATTATGTACTGTTATGTCAAGTTTCATTGAATCTCATTTCGTCCCATTCCATTTTCTCTTCTATTGTCTCTGTATAAGTATTCGAATGTACACCAAATATTCTTCAATTTTAATAATTAAATAACAAGATGTCATGTCTACATAAACAATGCCTTCTTATCTAATGAAAATATAATTTTCTAATTGAATACTTCTAATCATTTTCATATAATTAATTTAATACTTGTCAATAATTGTTCTTAACTAATTGAAAATATTATCTTTTAACTGAATATTTCTAGTCATTTTCATATAATTGATTTGATATTAGTCAATAATTCAAATTTGATATATTTAAGCACTGAAATCTTGTCATGAAGTATTCGTATAGAAATTATCTAAAAATAATCATATGGATAGAAGTTTATAAATGAGAATTCAATTAATTTCTTCAAGTGTCAAGCTTACTTCATATTTGAGGATGCTTAGACACACGAGATGTCTGAGAAATTGTTTCACACTTCCATTAAACTTAAAAGTAAGTAAAAGTTACTTTCATTTCAAACATGTTCGAATTTTTATTTTTTTTAAAAATAAATTTTACTTATTTAAGTTTAATATTTTTCTAGCTCTTGTTTCAGCCCCATTTTTTCGAAAATCATTTTTTTGGAAACTTATTTTCAACCACACATTCTCTCATAAAATAATTTTACACGTAAATTCAATTTTTTTCTCTACTTTTTAATCATACATTCTCTAAAAAATCACTATTGAAAAATACATTTTACACAAAAAAGGCACTCAAGCAGAAGCTTAATTTCACCATAACCCCATAAGAGACCCCAAACCCAGATTTTAATTCTAATTATGATATCATTGTCAAATTTCCTAAACTTATTTTCAATTCTGATAAATAAAATTAACTTATTTTAATACTTATTTTGTAATGGAAAACGTTTAACACGTTTTTAACGGTGGAGTACTCATTCAAAACCATCTTCTTAAAACTTCTATCATTTTTTTCATTATGACGCTCCATCGCTGTTGATAGAACCGCAAATGCTCTAATTTATTGAAAATCTATATTCCAAATGGATCAATGAATTATATTTAAATCAATGATCCATCACATGAGTCCCATTATTAGGCCTTTTGGTGAGGCCACGACAGTCGAATCAGACATGCAAATTATGCAATCTGATGGTTAATCATATGAAACAACATGGGTAAGCTTGCAATTTTTTGAATTATTATCTTTCTGATAAAGTTTGGAATAGAAGATTATTATAACAAAAATATAATACTCCATCTATCCCATAAAAGTAGACTTATTTTCTATTTCACACTTATTTAAAAAAATATAATTATTTATTTTTGAAAAAATAATATTTTCTTACATTTTTCTTATATACTCCTATGTTTTAAAATCAAAATTTTAGCAGATTAATATGTAATTGAAAGTTAAAGATCCCATAAAATATGTGATTAATACTAATTATTGACTTTGATTTTAATAAAAATCTAGATTTTAACTTCTATCAAACAAAGTCAGATCTAAAAGAGGGAGAATGAGAAGAGTGTTGGAAGATATGCAAACAAATATACAAACAGTGGAATAATTCTTCTCCCAAAAGCAAAAAAGTAAAACGTCCATTTTTGACATTTGTATATGCTAAAAATTCTCTAAAAAAATCAATCACCCCAAACTAGAAGAATACGAGCAATTATTTTATATAAAAAAATTCCCGATGTAAGGAATAAAAATCACGGGACTTAGACCAATCAAAACCTTCACTATCAATTCAATAATGGAAACAACAAGTTTTTTCTAGTCACAACTAGAGGTTGTAACGTATATTTCTTCAAGATAACAACAATTTTGACAAAATAATATGAAAATAAGAAAAATATATCCCAAAAATTTGGTTACTATTCACATATATTAACCAATGCTCCAAACTCAAAATCCGATCTACACCATTTAGAATATAGTTCTATGTCTTGTGAACATGTCCTCCAAATTTCAGCTTAATCGGACCATGGACCACTTAGGGTTGGGGTTTTGATGAAATCTGGTGCAGGGAAAAAACTATTTTTTTCTCTCTTTTTAAAAGCAGCTTGGACTCCTATTTTCTCCAATCTTTCCTATATTTATATTCATCATTAGGGTCAAAACCCTAATGGGCTTTGGGTTTATAATATAAGATCCCAAACATCAGCTTTCCTCATCATAAGAGGAAATAACCTAACAAATTTCCCCCTTCGGACTATGGGGAGGAAATAGCCATCCCAGCAATTGAACAACTATATTCAAATTTTTTCTTTGATAGTGTCTTTGTTAACATATCAAACCATTATGCTCGATGTGAACTTTCTCAAGTTCCAATAACTTATCATTCAATGCTTCCCTAATCCAATGGTATCGTACATCAATGTGCTTCGATCTTGTATGGAAACTGAAATTTCTAGCATGATGAATAGCACTCTGGCTATCAAAAAATAACACATACCTTTGTTATTTGAAAGAAAGTTTATCATGAACTTTTTTGCTCATAGCAACTCTTTAGTCGCCTTTGTTGTTGTAATAAACTCTGCCTCTGTCGTAGAAAGAGCGATACACTTTTGAATTTTTGATTGCCAAGCCACAGCCCCACCTACATGACAAGAATTAGCTTAATGATCTCCCGTTTTGGGATTCCTTCCATTTAAATAGGGATAATTAAACACATGCTAGGGTCCTATGGTAAACTATATTTACAATAATTTACAATCAATTGTATATGTAATTATGGTAAAATAATATTTGGGCGAAATCTTTTGTCAATCTCGTTGATATTCTCCCTGAAATTGATGTATGTTGATAGAAAAACATCAATTTGCAAACAAGAAACTGATGTCAGTTTCATGTCATTGCCTTAGTAAACACATTAGCGATCTAAACATCCGTGGTGATATGTGAAAGAGAAATAATGCGATCATCATAAGCTTCATGAATAGAGTGAAAATCCAATTCAATGTGTTTAGTGTGCTCATGAAAAATAGGATTAGCAGTAATTTGAAAGGCATTAGTATTGTCAGCATGAAGTAGAGTAGGCTCAAGTTGAGGACAAGCAAGCTCCGCTAAAAGACCCCGTAGCCAAATAATCTTAGAAAGTAGAAGACATAGCACGATACTCAGATTTCGTGGAAGATTTAAAGACACGATCATGTTTCTTACTGCGCCAAGGAAATAAGTGCATTCCCAAGAAACATACACCAACATGTAATCGAGCGACGAGTTTCCACACAGCTAGCCCAATTTGCATCACGATAGCCTACCAACCCAAGGGAGGAGTTAGCAGGAAAGAAGAGACCCCTATTAGGTGTACCCAGCAAGTAACAAACGAATGATGCGGCAAACCGCAATCAAGTGGGGATGTCATGGAGCATGCATAAACTGACACATGTGTTGTATGACAAAAGAAATGTCAGGTCGAGTAATAGAGAGATAATTTAAACTATCCACTAACTGACGATATAGGGAGGGATCATAAAGAAGATCACCCTCCTCCTTGCGGTATTTACCACCGTTGTCAGACCTGAAAAGTCGAATACCGAAAGAAAATTGTGTCTCAAGACAGAACTGAGAGAGATTTAAACATTGGTGATTGGGTTTCTATCAGGATAAGGCCTTATTAGTGTAAGCTACAGAAGTATGAAGAACTGTACTAACCTCACCTTTAGAGCGAAAAAAAATATCCAAGTGTAACGACTGAAATCATCAATAAACGTCACAAATTACTTATAATTGGCATGTAAAATGACAGGTGTTACGCCCCAAACATAACTATGACTAATCTTAAAGCATTTATTTGCCCGGCTCCCATGAGTTAAAAATGGAAGAATCTTACTTTTGTCAAGTTTATAAGCATCACAGTTAAAAGACAAATTAGAAAATTGAGACTTATCTTTATTGCCCAAAAAATCACATTTCAATAAATGAGATAAAATTGCAGTATTATGATGACGCAACCATTTATGCCAAATTTCATGTTTAAGCCCAACATCAATGCAAGATAAAGACATAGCAGTAGGAATAGTAAATTGTAACAGGAATAATCTTCCCCATTTTAGGTCCCTTCGCGATCATCTTTGCCGATCCCTGATCTTGTACAGGACAACCAGCACGAGAGAAACTCACATCAAAGTTATTATCAACTAAATGACCAACTGACATCAAGTTAGTAGATAGACTCGAAGATACAAAAACACCATCAAAAGATGATCCAATGTCACCAACAACAGTAATCGGAAGAGTACTCTTTTTAGCAATTTGAATATGGTGTGTACCAGTATAGCGTCGAATGTTATGTAATGAAGTAGAACTACCTGTTATATGATTTGATGTCCCTGAATTGACAAACCAAGTGACCCTTACCTTGTAAGCTTAATGCAGAAAAGGCCAAAACAATTATCTGTTGGACCATCTCTGGGGTTAGAACAGGTTGATTGGTACTAGCTTGGGAAACAACTGGAGTAGTACCTTGAACAGCAGCTTGACAAGCATTAGCTTTCTGGTTTGGTGGTCTAGTAAGACAGTCCCTGATGAAATGCTTGGATTGCTTACAATAATTGCAAATTTTCTGGGAGCAGTTACCAGCAATATGACCATGACCTTTGCAATAAACACACTAAAGTTTACCCTTTCTCCGTCCTTGAGCAGCATATGCAACGTTGACCACATCAGGTAAGGAAAAAATCAACTCCAATATGAGCTTGTGTAACTTGTCATTGTTTTCCGCACGCAGAAGTTCACCCAAATACACATCCAACGAAGGAGCTGGATCATGATTTAATAAGGCTGCTCGAACCACTTCAAAATCGGGTCGTAATTTCATAAGAAACTGATCCCTCATACTAACCTCCTGAACCTTCTGTAGTGCGGATAAGGCCGTTGTCAGGACCTTAGCATAAATTATGCCTGAGTACTTACTCCACAAAGCCAGAAAACCAGAATAATATTGTTCAATAGCAAGATTAGCCTGACTGTATTTGACAATCTCTAATTCCAACTGAAATCCCCTTGCATAATTGTCCTGTAATAAATCCGCTTTAAGTACTCCCATATTTCCTTGGCGGTAGTAAAGGAGCGCAAATTATTCACCATGTGTGTGTCCATAGATCCCAGAATCCAAGAAATAATACAAGCATCCTTTACCTCTTATGCACTGAAATCATTAGCAACCTCAAGAGCTTTAGAGAACCCGTCAATATGACCATAAAGCTCCTTCCCTTTTAAAAACATTTTGAACTAGAACTCCCATGTCGAATAGTTCTTACCTGTGAACTTGATGCAAAAGGTGTCAAGAGACATAACTTTATAATGTAAATAAAACTTCCACATAAACGACTCGATTGTCAACCTCACACTAACCAATCCACAAGAAAATTAGCTCACTAGAAATTAGGCAACCCAGCCCACAGAAACTAGAAAACTAAGAGAAATAAAAGGAACGACTCACCGACCCACTTACTCCACAGACCAGACAGAACTCACGATGGAGAAGAAGGTGCAGATCGACCCACCGATGAAGAAAATGAAGACCTCAATGACTAAGAAGATGAAGACCTCGACACACTCCCCAATCAAAAGACCACCAAGAGTGGCATTGAAGACGGAGACCTGAGAACAATACCGACAAAGAACAGACGGTGCTTGCTTCCACCGTTGCTAAAGACGGGAAAATGACCCAAAGAAGTCGTCGACCAAAATCGATCGACCCAAACCTCCAAATGAGGATACCCACACTGGAAGAGCCAGAGCAGTCCACCTAACTACGACTACGCTAAGGACCAATGAAAAACAGAAACTTGATGATTCAACGGTGAGTTCTATAGGTAGGCTCTGATAACATGACAAGAATTGGCTGAATGATCTCCGATTTTGAGATTCCTTCCATTTAAATAGGGATAATTACACACATGCTAGGGTCCTAAATATGGTAAACTATATTTACAATCAACTGTTTATGTAATTATGGTAAAATAATTTTTGGGTAGAATCTTTTGCAATCTCGTTGATATTACAAAAGTAATCAAATAACCTGATGCAAACTCAAGGGTATCCACATCTTTTACCATATCTGCATTTGTCTAGCTAAATAACAGTGGTTGTCCATTTCCAAAACAAAGTCTCAAACTGAAAGTGCCTCGAACATACCTCATGATCTACTTAACTACATTCCAATGCTTTGTTCCTAGATTTAATAGGAAATAGGTAATTATATAAATTGCACGGGCTATATCAGGTCTTGTATAGTCCATCGTATACATCAAACTTCCTACTGCTGAGGCGTAAGGAACTCTTTCCATATCTCATTTTTCTTATCTCTAGAAGAACTGTGCTTAATGCTCAATTTGAAGCGAGTAGCAAGAAGAGAGCTAACCACATAGCCTTGTCCAAACTGAACCTCTCAAACACTTTCTTAATGTACTCTTCATATGACAAAAACAACTTCTTAGCACTCCTATCATGAATAATTCTTATGCCAAGGAATTTCTTTGCTTGTTCCAAGTCCTTTATAGCAACAACTGCTTCTTCAACCTATCTATTCTTGAAGCATTCCTACCAACAATCAACATATCATCAATGTAGAATAATAACAAATAAAATCATAATCAGAGATTTTCTGAACAAATACACAACGATTAAAGGTTGTTTTTTTATAGTCTTACTCTTCCATAACAAATTCAAACTTCTTGTATCACTGTCTCGATACTCACTTCAGACCATAAAGAATTTTCTTAAGCTTGCACACATAATCCTCTTTCCCTTTCACTTTGAAACTCTCTGGTTGAGCCATATAAATCTCCTACTCCAATTCACAATGAATGAAGCCAGTTTTTACATCCATCTATTCAACTTCTAAGTCAAGACTAGCTGCTAGGTCGAGAATAATACGAATAGATGACATCTTTATAACTGGAAAGAAGAGTTCATCAAAATCAACACCTTTTCTCTAACCGAACCCCTTTTACAACCAATCTAGCTTATACGTGGCTGTGAAGTGAACTCATTTTACTTTACCCTGTAGATCCACCTATTCTTCAAAGCGTTTTTACCCTTAGGTGGCTTCACTAACTCAAAGGTGTGGTTATCATGCAATGATTGCATTTCATCTTATATTAACTCAAACCACTCTTTCTTATGTTCTTCTTCCATGACTTCTGCATAACTTTCAGGCTCTCCTCCATCAATTAATAACACATATTTCTCTGCTAAATATCATGTGGAAGGATTTCGATCTCTAGTAGACCTCCTAAGTGAAACCTCTTATGGAAGCTCTGGCACTATCCACTGCTCATTACTCTCATTATATTTCTGAGTTTACAAATGAGCGTTAACATCACATGCTGGTCGCCATCCAAATCATCATCCTCAACCTATGTTGACAAGTTTTTCATAGGAACGAGATCCAAATCAATCAAACGATGATATTTCTAAGGTATAAATTGTTCTGCTTTCTCAATATCCTGAATTGTCTGATCTTCAACAAACATTGTCACATCTCTTCTTCTCACAATTTTATTTTCAACTGGATCGCAAAACTTGTACCTAAACTTATCTAGACCATAACCAAGGAATACACATTGTAGTGTTTTCACGTCAAGATTAAATTTCCCAGATTTTCTTATACAATTAAATCTGAACTTGACAAGATTTTGGACGATATCTTTAACCGAGACTCGAGTCACATAAATACTAGAATATCTCCTACGTCTAGAGAAAGCCTCTTTCACGCAAAAAAAAAAAAAAAAAAAAAAAAAAAAAAATTTTTAAAAAAAATTTTTTTTTTTTTTTTTTTTTAAAATCAAGCCTTAAATTCAAAAAAAAAAAAAAAAATTAAAAAACATGGATAAAAATTTTTAATTAATTGGCCATTAGTTGAATTTTTTGTGGGTTTTATCATCATTGAAAAGAGATAATAGGATCATTAGCACGTAATAATAAGTATTGTGAGGTTTGATAGAGAATAGAGATATATATCTATGTTTTCAAAGGATTTTTATAGATGTTCTAGCTCGTTTCATGCTTTCTTGCATGTTGGGATTTTTTGTAGAGCTATAGAAAGATTACATGTAGGATTTGATTTAATTGCTATAGAGAGAAATTTTCAGATAAATTAGGAACATTAACCAACTTGCATGACATCAATATGTTGCTTTAATTGTTAGACTAAAATGAAATAACAAGAAGAATTCTACATCTTAACAATAAATCTCACAAATTTGCTAAACTTTTACTTTGCTTTCTAGTTATTTGATAAATTAGACATATACTAATTACTACTCAATATTACTATTCGATTAAGAGCATTAATAGCTTTAACTTGATCTAACACATAGTTTTCGTGGGTTTGACGCTTTATTCACGGTTATATCACTTGATCACGCGCACTTGCGGGTTTTTAAAAGATCAGACGCATCACGTTTTTCATAGACACATTTTAGAATCCACAACTATTATCAAGTTATTTGTCGTAGAATCCACAACTTATAGTTATGAAAATTATAATTTAGCATGTTTCGATAGCATTAAAGGCGTTAAAAAACACTCTTTTTGGTTAATTAAGTAACTAGGCAACATTTAGGGAACCGATTTTAAAAGGATCTTGCTCCATTTACATTAAGATTTATCTAATGGATTACATATTGCCATATGATACTCTACCATTTGACAGTTTAAAACCCAATCAACTTTTTCATCCAATCTTTTTACTCCACACTATATTATGTAATTCATTATGTATATTTTTTATGTACAAGTGACAAAATCCACTTTAAAAATTATGTGAAATGTTGTAACATTTCAAAAATTGGATGACATTATTCTAAGAATCAAGCGTATCATTAAACTTGTAGTGTTTTTGTTACCAAGCATGCTTGATGTACACCATCTTTTACACTTTGCCACGTGACAATAAATCATTGGACAATTTAAAATTTGGATAGTTTTTTCACCCAATCAAAAAGTGACAACACTTGTGATGTTAACAATGATGTAACAAAAAGAGTATACAAATGGCACTATGCTTTGTTACAATGTATATAACTTTTGTGTAGTATTTTTATATGTATGTAATTTTCTGTAACTTTTTTGACATTTATGTAAATATTTAATAAGCAATAATTATAAATTTCTCTCTGTGTTAATTTACATTAAATTCTGTTACATTGTGAATTATTTATTTAACTGTCCTATTATTGCCACCATCATCTTCTACCAAAAATCATCACAAACCAATAAGTGAGACATAAAACCACAACAACAATCTTCATTTTGAAAATTAAGATATAGATCTAAATTAAAAAAAATGTAATTTTCCACGTTAAGAACTTGTAATGCCTTGTTGTTGCATGCCATAACTTGTGGCTAGAATAGGATATTTCGTAAATCTATGATCCAAGGATTCACAATCTATTAGAAAACCATCAAACCAATTACTTCGAATCAAACAAGTATCAACTGGCTTCGAGTTTTATAATTCTCATCAAAACATTACCAATCACCGTGACAAACTTACACCAGCACCACAAATGGAACCACCACATCCAACTCACGCGTCGCTGTTGAGGGCTCAAACGATGATGACATGATCGAGTTAGTGACATCTAATAGATCATATGAGGACGAGTCACAAGACTAACCCTGAACATTACTAATTTTGGAGAATAAATCTTTTGATACGATAGGAATTGAGACGGATAAAAAAGGGTTGTTGAATGCCAAATTTAAGCTCTTTTGCTCCTAACAATATTATTTAACATTTTTTTACAAATTTTTCTTTTTTTTTTTTTGGAAAATGATGGTGATGAATGATAACACTATGATATATCTTAAACCGATATGTTGAATCAATCCAAAAAAAAAAGAAAAGAGAAGAGAAGAAGAAGAAGAATAAAGAAACAAAACAACAATTTATTGAGCAACAAGAATTAGGGTTTACAATAAAAATAAAAATAGTTTTTATACTACAAGGAAACCTAAGAATAATAGGAAACCTAAAATTAGGAAATTAAATATTATGCTAAATAAAATAAATATAAACACGTATATTATCATCCCCCCTCAAACTTACGATGCTAAAGTAAGAAGTAGCGAGAGTTTGTCACGCAAGAAGCGAAACGATGAACCGGATGAGACTTAGTGAAGAAGTAAGCAAACTGTAGCGATAAAAAAACAAAAGGTAGGGAAATGGTGCCAGTCTGCAGATGATGACGAACCAGATGACAATCAATCTCAATATGCTTTGTGATTTCATGGAACACAGAGTTGTGAGAGATCTAAATAGCACTAGTATTATCACACTACATGGGAGTTGGGAAAGAATGAGAAACACCCATGTCTGAAAGTAACCATCGCGACCACATAATCTCAGTGGTAGTGGATGCCATAGATCGATACTCTACTTCTTTAGAAGAACGAAAAACAACAGTTTACCTCTTACTTTTCCAAGAGATAAAAAAATCACCCAAAAATATACAAAAACTAGTAGTGGACTTGCGATCAATGGAGTCACTGGCCCAATCAGCATAAGAGTAGGCACAGAGCTCTAAGGATGAGGTCGATAGAAATAAAAGACTCTGAAAGCATGTACCACGAAGATAATGCAAAATATGAACAACTGCTGCCCAATGAACTGTAGTGGGAGTTGAAACAAATTGACTAATAATGTGAACAGTATAAGCAATATCGGGACATGTGATGGTAAGATAAATTAGACATCCAACAAAAGTGCGACACAAAGTGGGATAAGTCAATGGTACACCGTCAGAGTATGAATATCGAGTGTTGGACTCAAGAGGATTATCAACAGTTTTAGTATCAGTAAGACGAGCACGCTCAATAATATCCATAGTATAATTGGACTGAGAGATAAGATAACCTCTAGGAGAAGAAGCAACTTCGATCCCCAAAAAATAAGACAGTGTACCCAAGTCCTTCATTTCATAATGACAAGCCAATTGTGATTTCAAACCTGCAATTCCATCAACATCATCACCAGTAATAATTATATCATCAACATATAGCAATAATAGAATGCGACCAGCTGAAGTCCATTTAAAGAATAAAGCGGAGTCATAATGACTGGATGTAAAACCAAGAGAGTTAACAACAGCGAAAAATTTCTCAAACCATGCACAAGGTGCTTGTTTGAGGCCATAAAGTGCCTTCTAGACTTTGCAAACAAATCAAGGAAAGTAAGAAAGACCAGGAGGAGAAACCATGTGAACTTCCTCTTGAAGATTTTCATTTAAAAAGGCGTTTTTTACGTCCAATTGAGAGAGACTCCATTGACGAACAAATGCAACTGCAATAAGTGTATGAACAGTGGTCATCTTGGCAACAGGAGCAAAAATCTCCTCATAATCCAAACCATACTGTTGATTAAAACCTTTAGCAACCAATCTAGCCTTGTAGCGTTCAATCGAACCGTCAGATTTGGTTTTAATCTTATAAACCCAATAACAACTGATAGCATATTTACCTGAAGACTATTCAACCAAGTCCCAAGTGTCTGTCTTATGCAGAGCAGAAAGTTCATTAGCCATAGCTTGTTGCCAAAGATAATCCAACATAGTTTTTTTATAGGAAGATGGTTCAACTAACTTATGAATGGATGTTAGAAAATAGCAAAAGGACTCAGAATAACAAGAATAATCAAAATTAGGTAACTGAGTGGACTTACGAATACGTTGAGGATAACGAGAAAGAGATGAAGCAAGAGTTGGATCAACAATCTCAGGCGGTACTTGAGAAGTTATAGAAGGAGAAAGGGTAGCATGATCTGAAGCATGTGTACCTGTAGGACATGAAGAATCAACAGTACATGGGGTATGGGAAGGTGAACTGTTTATATCATCAGAAAATGGATCAATATAAATGAGATCAGTTTTAGTCACGTTATGAGTATTATCAGAAATAGAGAAGAATGAAATGTGGTTAAGAAACACGACATGACGAGAAACATATAATTTAGTAGGATCAAAACAGTGATAACCCTTTTGCCCTTGCCCATAACTCAAGAAAACACAAATAACAGATCGAGATGTCAACTTATTACGTTCAACATTAGGACGAAGAACAAAGCAAGTACAACCAAAGACTCTCATCGAAGAGTAATCCGGAGGATGTCCATACAATGTTTTAAAGGGTGATAAACCTGAATTATGGGAAGATGAAATCTTATTAATTAAAGAAACAATAGTAAGAGCTGCTTCTCCCCAAAACTCACTGAAAACTTTAGCAGACAAAAGAAGTGAACGAGTAGTTTTCACAATGTGCCTGTACGTTAATTCAGCAACATCATTTTGTTGTGGGGTATTAGTACATGAGGTTTGATGAATTGTGCCATCAAGAGCAAGCAATTCAGAGAATTTGGATGAAGTATACTCTCCACCCAAGTCACATCTAAAGCACTTAATTACAATTGAAGGTTGAGTTTTAATAAGTACTCTAAACGATAAATAGAAAGAAAGTTAGATCGTCGTTTCATAAGATAAACCTAGCAATAACGACTATAATCATCAATAAAGGACACATAATATTGAGACCCTCCTTTTGTAGCAACAGGAGCAGGTCCCAACACATCAGAGTGAACAAGATCAAATGGTGCAACGAAATGAGAAATATTTCGGGGAAAAAGTAAAGCAGAAAATTACTAATTTGCAACTACTGCAATAAAAAATGTCATGAGTTTGTATATTTCCCAATGGACCCTTAGAAACTAAAAATTTCAAACGACTAACGAAAACATATTCAAGGTGAGAATGCCACAAATAAAAACTAGAAAACGATGAATTCAAAGAAAAAGATGACAAATCAACACCAGAGGCTGCAACGTTTAGTGTTCTTAGATTATCCAGAACATATAACCCTCCTTGTCTTTGACCTATCCCAATCAGCTTCTGAGATTGAGGATCCTGCACATGACAAGTAGTAGAAAAAAACTGAACTAAATATCCAGAATCACACAATTGACCAATAGAGATAAGATTCAAAGTAAGAAATGGAACACAATAAATATATGATAGTGAAAAATTAGTTGTATTAACTGAACCAACACTTGCTAAAGGTAATGGTGTACCATCAGCAGTCATAACAGACATAAATGGGTTAGAAGGACGCAAGTCATTAAAGAATTTTGAATTAGATGACATGTGTTTAGGAGCACTTAAGTTAAAGATCCATGAGGAAGAAATACCTGAGTGACTCTGTGATAACAAACTTATATGAGTGGAGGTTGACATAGCATGTGGTTGTGTGGCTAAGAACTTCTGAAACTGCTCTGCTAAGTCCGTCAACATGGGATTGAGTGAAGGTGGTTCTCCAAGTATGGACGAATCATTAGGTGGCATGGTGGCAGCTATGTTAGCATTAGGATGATGAGATCGTTGCTATGATTGAGGTTGCTGCTTCTTCAATAGCTTTGGACATTGAGACTTCCAATGTCCTTTTTGTTTACAAACGTTACACTCATCAGTAGCAACTCATACATAACCTTTATCCTGGTTCTGTGTGGACAGTCGAGAAGGTACAGCCAACACTGAGGTGCTAGATGGAGGAAGAGATACTTCTCCCGCAAGAGATTTCAAACTTATTTCCTTAGCTACAAGTTCACTAACCACCGAATCAATTGAAAAAAGTGGAGTGCGATGCAAAATAGAGCCTCTAAGTCCTTCAAAATCATTGCGAAGTGCCATAAAAAATTGAACTAATCACTGCTCCTCTCTAAAAGTAATATATTCCTCACATGCTTTCAGTCCTGCTGATTCTGTAAGAGCCAGCTCATCCCAAATGGAATTTATAGCAGCGTAGAACTTAAGAATACTCATATCCTTCTGATGTAAAGCCCGTATATCAATTTCAAACTGATACCGTTTTGCAAAGTTAGATTTAGTGTATAACTTTTGAAAGTATTCCCAAACTTCCTTTGCTGTTTCAAACTTCGTTGATTGTGTACCAATGGATTGCTCAACGGAATTGTGAATTCAAGTGAGAATTTTCGAGTTGTTTGACTCCCAATTATCTAACTTTGTTACATAATTCTGAACAGTGTTCTCCGGTTTCACAATAGTTCGGCTAACATGGCCCATAACCTTTTTTCCTTTAAAAAATTTCTCATCATTGCACTCCAATACGAGTAATTTTTACTATTTAGTCTGACACTAATAGAATGAAGTGAATCTTCTCTTTCGGTTGCCATCATAAAGTCAATAAATGATCAATAATGAATCAACGAAATTACCCAATTTTTAAGAAAACCAACGATAACCAATGTACTACCACAGACTACAATTGAAATATATTGCACAGCATACGTATAACCAAAGTAATAACACCAAAAGATCAGAAATTTAGCAAGGAACAAACTGCATTTTTGGAATCACCCCCAAAAAACCATCCACGTGCCCTCACACGCCTTCACTGTCGTTGCGCATGGTCCTTACGCGCCACCGCCACGCGCCGTCTAACGTCGACATGCACCTGATCGAAAATTTCGTCTCAACCTGCTGAACGAGGATCCGATCTCAATATTCTCAACCGATCTCTAGTTTGGTCGGAATCTTGATTTTAAGTTGCGATCGATTAGATTTTTTGCACAAACTTTCTTTGCCTGATTTCCATCTTAATTTCCAGCACACCCCAATCAGAAATTTCACAAATTTCACTCAATTATAGGCTCTGATACCATGATAACAGTATGATCCATCTTAAACCAATATGTTGAATCAATCGAAAAAGAAGAAAAGAGAAAAGAAGAAGAAGAAGAAGAATAAAGAAACAAAACATCAATCTATTAAGCAACAAGAATTAGGGTTTACAATGAAAATAAATATAGTTTTTATGCTACTACAAGGAAACCTAAAAAAAGGAAATTAAATATTATGCTAAATAAAATAAATATAAACATGTATATTATCAATGAATAGTGGGCAGGATAGAGAAAGAAAGTAGGGGTTAATTTGTGGAGATAGGGAAGTCGAGAGACGATTTAGTTTTTGGGGAAGAAGGGAAGGGAATTTTGGGATCAATTTTTTTTTTTTTGAAAATAATATTACAAATACCTTGAGTTTTAATTGTTAGAAAAAACAATAGGTCTAGACCTAGTGCCGATTTGACAAATATTATTTTATTTTATGGTTTACTACATGATCATTTTCAACTACATGTTCACATAATAAAATATTTTACATGTATATCAAATATTTTTTTTCTACTTTTTAATCACACATTCTTCTAAAAATCATCATTCAAGAATTTTTTTTCTTTACAAACTCTCTTTTTCAGTAGTATCAGGAAGCAGCCTGGATGATGAAATTTGGGCTTGTAATGGGCCTCGTGAGCAAAACGAGACATTCCACGAAAGTCTATGTGGGACTTCTAGGTTTGGAATCCAATCAAAAGCTGACTAAAATTTCATCCAAAACAATTGACGGACACGATTAATTCCTCACTTAACTAAATTCCAAACAACCGTTACTTTCAAATTCTCTTTTGATTAAACCCACACCCCTTTTTCAAAATTCAAAGTTATTCAAACTTGCAATAAAAAATAATTTCCTCGATTTGCAATAACAAACCTTATTTATTACATTAATTAATTAATTCTTCCTAGATCTTTAGATATCGTTTTTTATTCTAATGTTTTATTGTCATTCTTGGGCTGTCGATAAGATGACGCCAGCATTAGCCATTGGTGCAGCTCCCATGTTGTTCTTGGAATAAGGGATTTCTTTATATAGAAAACTGGTAATCGATGTTTGAATTTGATGGAACAAACATGAAGTAATGAATAAAACACAAACATAAATAATAAATTAAGAAATTTGTGTCAAAAACTTTAGATACGAACTAAATATGTAACATCGATAATTTATTTTGTATTTTCTAATAGAAAGTTGTATCCACTCAATATTAAGTAAGACACACGGATAAAGAAGAAATGTGCGACTAAATTTATTGGTAAGATCTTTTAGACGCACTAAGCACATACAATTATCTTCATGAATAAAGTACATTGAATATAACCAGTACTTTAAAATGCGTAAGGCGTGGATACTTTTGTATAAGAAATATTATTTAATTATTCTAAACCAATAAATAATAATAAAAAATTATATTTAAAGATTTATAAGTTTATACATATTTTTTAAGTTTCAGACAAAAACATAATTTTGAAAAATCATAAATATCCTAAATTAATAATATTTTGTTCGTTAATAGAGAAAACAATGTTCATGTGTTACGTTTGAAGTAGGGTGAATTTTAATAATGGATGAAGGTTTTATCGGTCTGAACTTCAAAAACAAGAAAATATTACTTGCCAAACAAAAAAATTCATGATGTTATCTGCCAAAGTACGAGGCAAGACATTTTCTTTATGCCCCTAATCTAGTCAAGGCTAAGTGGAGCCTAAGCGAGCTTTATAACAAAGAATATAACCCGATCGTCCTTCATACACACAAGAAGTTTACACAATGTTAAATTTTATGAAGAGGTGGTCAAAGTAAAAAAAAAAAAAAAGAAAAAAAGAATATCATTCTTTCACACTTAATTTTTTTTATCATAAAAGACTTCCTTTATTAACATTTGAGTATTCGTATTTTTTTATTTTTTTTTCAAAAAATACCTTTTCGGGGTTTGACAGAGAACATTATTGCTCTTCAAGACATGGGTTGAGAGTCAACTCCATACTTGAGAATTAACAACTCGTTAGTTCCAGATAAACTAGCTAGATTGGCAACTGCTGCAATAGATAGCTCGACTTGACTCTAGAGTAGTCGAGTAAAAAATGCTTACCACAAATTCAATTTTTTTACCGTTTGTCTAGACCTTTTTCTTCTTTGCCAAAACAGATTTATTAGTCTACCATATTCTGCAAACCATGGGCGGATCCAAGGACGGGCTGAGCTGGACTGTGCTACAACCCGTCCCTTCTGTCCAAATGTCCATTAAAAAAAAAAAATTTAAGTAAAATATTTTATTTTTTTTTATGTGCAATATATATATTTTTTTATACGTATTAGTTCGTATTGAATTTTTTCCTGAATCCGCCACTACTACAAACAATTGGAGAAGAAGCAAATGTGCAACGAGATAAAAAGAAAATCTGCCATTTTCACTTCTTTTTACGTTTTTTTTCTCCTTTTCAATTAAACTACTGAACAAACAGAATAAGAGCCACTGAATTATAATTAGCTCTCTACATATCAGAATCTTCTTCAAATTGAGATCCTAACCTCTTCATTCTAACTCCACTAAAGCTGGTTCTAGATGCCATTAATTCATTAAGTGAAAGCCTCTTCTTATTGCTCGACTGAGGCCTTTGTTTCGGAGCACTGTGAGGCCTCAGCTTTGCCTTATAGGACTGCGTATTTGCCATGTAATTAGGGCCATTGGAGTATGGCCTAAAAAAGCTATCTCCACATACACTCTTGGCGGGTGTAACTGGACCATTGGCATGGCATGAAGTCATAAATCTGGGCGTGCTCTGGGCCGAGGAAAACTTGTAATCTTCAGTCGTGTAGCTCCAGTTGGAATCGTGATGCTGGCGACAAGCCGGTATTGATAAACCGGCCTGGTATGGACATGGAAGAGGAGAATAAATTGCCTGGTAGTATTCCTCGTCGCCATATTCTGACATGGTAGTGCTCATCCTCCGGGACCTTGATTTGGCCTTGTATGTGTCGATTTCCACTACTTTCGGGCTTTCATCAAATGCATTCATTAAAGGATCATAAGAAGTCGAGAGTCTCTTGCTATGAAGTTCACTTTCGGTTTCATCAAATCTTTCCTGTATTTCACAGAGAAAAAATTAGCATTCAAGTTCAAGCCTGGCCTTGAAAGTAATGAAACTACTAGAATATCCGAAGAATATTTTCTTACTATGGACTTTCTAGCTTGCAACTCTGGCGCAAATCTGAAGCTGTTAATCGAATTACGAGCTCTTTGAGACCTAACAGCAGTCTGCGCTCTAATGAGAGCTTGCATACTGCGTAGAGTCGCAGCAGCACGCTTTCGTACAAGGTATCCCCTAACAAGAGCCTGTAACTTCACTAGTCCCTTAAGGGCTCTAAGAGCTTTACGAGCCTAGTCGAAAACAACAATTACATCAAAAATTTAAAATATAAATGCTCAAAAAACATGGTAATAGGAAACAATCAGTGCTGTTTGATTAGAATGTCCAAATTTCCCTTTGCCGACATTTCAAGCAAATTCACATAACAAACAAGAAAACGCCCTATGCAGACATTCATAATTCAGTTGAGGAAATCAGATTTTAACTATAAAAAAATAAAGAATTAAAGTGAAACTTGAATCCCACGTACCAAATATCCTCTAAAAACTGTCTGAATCTTGACAGCAGCCCTCAAGTCCCGTCCTCCTCCATTGAAAAAAGCCCCTCTGCGCTGACTTGTGAGCCTCACAACAGCCGCAGCCGCCTGTGCGGCAGCGAGGGCAGCATCAGCTGCCGCAGCTGTGGCGGCTGCCACCGCAACTGCATGTTTGTTCTGCTCCTTATCTGTCTCAGCAATGTAAGATCCTAGCCACCCTGACCCCGAGTCCCCGGCCAGAGTATATTTTGTCAGGTCCTCGCCTGACTTGCCAAAACTACATCCTTTCTCTGTTTTCTTTTCGCCGTAATTTGAATTGTTCTCCACATTTTTCTTGCCTTTCTTTATCCCCAGCAGCCCCTTCAACCACCTTGTAGCTTTTCCCATTTTTCTTTCCTCGGGAATTCAGAATGAAATTCTAGAGGGAGAAGGAGGAAACAAAATGTAATTTTCAGATATAGTGAGAGCGCCTGTAAAGATTCTACTTTTTACTGAAATAGAGAATACTACTATGGACACTTCGAATCTTTACATGTTGCAAGAATAGAGAAAGAGAGAAAATAAAACACAACCACGAACAAAAGCTTTCGCCCTGCTTATAAGCAGTTTTTTCTGATGGTACGTAGAGACATATTGTCGAGAAAAGTAGCGTTTAGACAGAACTAAAAACGTTGGATGGAGCAAATAGCTTAAATGAAGCATCAAAACATAAATAATTGAGGATAAACATTTGATTACTTTTTGTACTGATATTTAAAAAATTAAAAAATTCACCCTGACACAAGCTCGTGAGATACAGCATTATAAGACAAAAAAGGGAATCATCGAAGAAAAGCAGATTTAAAAATTGAAAAAAGAAAATACAAATAAACAGGAAATTACAGAGAAAAATCAGTGAAAAGTTTGAATGGAAGAGGGCAATAATCATATCTAGAGAGAGAGAAAAGAAAAAACCATTGACACCTAAAGAATTTGAAAAAGGCCATTGAAGCTTCCACTCCCACCAATCAGAAACTCGAGTGTCTTGTGTAAAGCACAATTATTTCTCATTTTAGCAACCCGGTTGGATCTTTTGATACTTTATCCTTTGTTTTTGGGGTAAATGTCCGTGTCGGTTTTTAAAACACATTTTAAGAGGCTGTACGCATGGGCAGAGCCATATACTGTTCAGTGCATGCAAATGCCCGGACTTTTGGCCCAAGCCCATGGTAAATCCAATTTTTATCTTTTTTTTTTTTTTAAGTATATTTTTCATTTATTTATAGTCCAACCAATGCACTAATTTACCCCAACTTCAAATGCACGGTGACATTTTCGAACTCTTTCCCCTAAAAAAGAAATTAAAAAATTTCTTTAAATTTGCTATCGTTTTGAAATATTTTCAAAATTCATTTCTTTTCTAAAACCCACATTTTCTTGAACCCTCAAATTTGCAGCAAAAATTTTCTTGATCATGTGATTTTTCTATTTAATATTAAGGATTTTGATACTGTAAATGTTGAATATTGGTAATATTTGTGATGGATTCTTGAAATTTTGATTTTTGTCAATTAGTTAAACAATTAGTGATGATTTTATGGTGTTCTACCAATTTGTAAAAATTAGTAGTTCTTTTCTTATCAATTAGTACTTAATTGTCACTTGTGGTTTATTTTAGTGTGAAGTATCAATGTACAGATTCTTTAAAAGAAAATATTTCGTAGAAAATGCTGATGTGGAGATATCAAATAAAATGGATTTTGATATTGCACAACTTGCTATAGATCCTATACTAAGGAAGAAGACGATTATCTTATTAGTGTTGTCGCTAAGTTATTTTTAGCATTGATGTAATATCATTAAATTCATAATCGAAAAGTTCGACCTTGATTAAATTTTGCTCCGCCCCTGGCTGTACGTTCACTACATTAATTTGGTGAAAAATTGCAAATTCTTTTTTTTAATCAATTGAATGCAGTGATCACAGTGCCGCATGGACTGATATTAGCACCACTTGAAAGTTGCTCAAATTATTAAAATAAAACAATGAAGTCTCCACTCAAACCAGAAGCTAGCAAAACCTACAACAATACTCTATTCTGTTTCTTCTTCTAGGGTTTTCAAATTTTAATGATGACTCGGAAGAGGGTTTTCTGCAAAGCTAATGATTTTTTTACTGTTACATTGTACACAGCCATAATATCATCACTTACCGGAAAAAAGTGATTATTCTTGCTGGACTTTTCTTTGTACTGGCCAGAAGGGATGCTAATAGAAAAAATCTTGCGCAATTTTGGGTCCCTCTTATCAAATTGTATTTTCATTGAATTTTGGTGGATAAATTTATAAATATGTGGCAATTTTTGGTGAAGCAAATTCCTGTGACTGAGAAAAGTTTCTGTGGTAAGTTTTAAAGAGGGTGACACTGTGCCTAAGCAGATCCGAAAATGGAAAACAAGGACAAAGCAGTGATTATGAATGGTGTGGAGGGTTCGTGGCCTTGTGGGGGACTTTTCAGATTTCAACTTCACGGGTAATTGATTTAGCCACCGTCTGGGAAGATTTTATAGATTCAGTTAAAATCAATATTAATTTCAGATTAAGAATTATTATTTTTTAGTATTCATACATTTTATGAGATTTAATACTATTAATTTGCCAAATGGAGGCTTCATTTCTTGCTTCCCAAACCTACGGAGGTCAACAAATTTGCAATATGATTCTGATGGAGCGGCAAAGACAAGTCGGTAAAATGGTAATATAACTTTGGGAGTAGGTTCTGCTTCATACGGAAGTGTGGAGGAGCAATGCGGCGATAAGATAGAAATCCCACGAATGTTTAGTGGTGGACGCAAACATTTTGAATTAGGAATACAATTAAATTTGCAAAAAAGAAGCGAAAAAATTAAAGAATTTGATATTTTATTACAATTATTTTCTACGCGTTCTCATATTTTGATAACGTTCCATAATTATATCTATCATCTACAACTTTCAAAGATGCTTCAATGTTGTTCTGTCTCATTAGACTTGTTCGTTTGCTTTCCTGACGTTTGCTCCTATATTCTTAGTTTTTTTGTTCATATGGTTCATTTCAGTTGCTTTTTGCTTCAGCTTGCAATTGATCTAATTTCATTTTCTACGCTTCCTTAAATAACTTATTTTTCTCTTACATCCCCAAATCAAATCGCTGCCTTTTTAACTTGATGATAGCCAGCAGTTTGTCGAGAATCTTATGATCTATTATGTACATAGTTTTCAAATATATGGCTTGTTTTGTCAACATGTTGTCTGAAATCGTTTCAAAAATCTCTATGATTTCTAGTATGTCTTGTGAACCATACTAACAGCGTCATTTGTTGACTTCATTAACCACAATTCGTCCCACTAAAATTAGGATGTTGTGGTTGCAAAATATTGTTCGATGTCATCTCTAACAATTTCTTAATCGAAGCTCTAAGGCCATTTCGTTGAAAAAATATGGGCACACTTTACAAAAACACTCCAAGAGGAAAAGTTTATTCCCTTAAACATTTAGGATACTTTTCTCTTACATTTGCTTTGATCATTATTTAGCACTTGTTCAAATGAGTATGAAAAATTCATGTATTACACAAAATTACAACATGCTTATATGTCTCATCAAAACAGCACTCTCATGTATAGAGTGAAGGGGGAGAATTAATAAAATATCAAGCCTTCAAAACAAAAAAAAAAAACACCAAAAAATTGGGGGGTCACGTGACCCACCTTGGGTCCGTCCATGCATTTA